>NC_056734.1:546618786-546641534 GCF_019279795.1 Protopterus annectens | reverse complement strand
CTGAAAAAAGGCCCAGTAATCTCCGTAGCGCATGCTGTAACTGCATAATGCTGTAGTGTGATACACTAGGTAGGTAGGGGTTCTATTTCAAGACATGGCTGGTGTGTGTGTGTTTGACTGTCAGAGCCTGTATGGAGGTGGCTGTTAGTGTCTAATGACTGGACATGTTGGGGAGTGGATTTTGTAGTTTTCCTATATGGTGTCTGTCTTATATGTCACAATGTCCACCTCATGAGGAGTACAGATGTCAGTCAGCCAAGGGACTGTGTTGGCAAGCCATACCCCTACATCTGGCAAAAGGCCTGGGGATCAAAGTATGCAACCCTAGTATTACCCGGAATATGTCCTGAACCCATGTGTCATACACAATCACACTTGCCTAGAATATTCCGCTATGTTGCTAGTACCCTGCACATTGATGACAGATAGTAGGCATGGTGTTATTGCAGTGGGCTGCAGAGGGCATGGCACCCTGTACAGCAGTACAATAAGCACATAATTGCAGACAATGTGCCTTCACTATCTTCCCCAATGGATGCCTGCAACATATGTGGTGCCATCAAATGTGATCCACAGAGGCCATACAATGCCTTACACATGTGCCCTGTATGGACCGATGCCACTGACACCAGGGAATACCTGTATCATGCTATCAATGCAGGTGCAGGATCAACCTACTGACTATAAGCAGGTCCTGCCACACCAGGCCAGTATTGGCATATCAGAGGATAACAGTCTGTGTACACAACATGTGCCAGGCAAACCAGGTACACCTGTACATGTCACTGTACATTATTGTGGGACGTGCACATCCCAGGCAATGTCCGTGTCAAGGACTATCAAACACAGACATGGCATGCATTGAAAATCTATGGCCATACACAATGCTAACCAGGATGTCAGGACAGTTCATACAATACCCATCTGCATGGGACATTGCAAACACTACACCCCTATACCACACTGCACACCATTGTTGGGTGGCATGATGCCAAGGATTACCCCTCACCCAGCCTTGTACAGCCATCTTGCACAGCCAACCACTACACACCCATAAAGCAATGCACACATGCATGTCAGTACTGGCACCTTGTGTCTGCCTATGGGTTATGATGCTCCCAGCCACAGTCACTCCCAGTATAGCTCACATTGGCATACCGACAGATGTCAAACACATTCACATCCCCTAGCCCATAGAACCTCTGGATATCCCTTGCGGTGCATGTAGTACCTGTGCATTACTGCAGTGTGGCAAACTAAGTAGTTTGGAAGTGTATTTGTGGGCCTGGCAAAGAGTGTCAATGTGAGTCCATTAGAGAGTATGGTTGTGTTGACAATGACATCCGTTCATGTGGACAGCCATGTGTGCTACACCTAATGTATGTCTACTATATCTCTGTTGCAGATGTCACTCACCAGCACACATATATGTTCTTACAGCACACCAACATGTCAGCTTTGTGGCACATGGAGTAACTGCATGCACTTGGAATAGTAATGACTAGTCAGTCAGGGGTTTGAACCCCTGTACTGGTAGGTGTGTGACAGATGATGCTTAGGTTTTAGTCTCCAAGCCCTTCTCTGATGTACTTTGCCTCTGTCTATCCCTCCCATACACTCTCTGGTGGATGTGGAGGTGTACACCTGCTCAGCAGCAGCTTTTGTTTTGTAAGTGATAGTCATGATCAGGTGATGGCCTCTGCACCTATTGCAGTCCTCCTCTAGCTGATTGCATGTGGAACAGCTGTGATGATGCTCCCATAGCCAATTGCATGAAAAACACAGTACAATATCTAGGAACATCCTGTTGGTGTTTGTCCATGACAGAGGCTGTGAGTGGTACCTGGATCTGGTGTTTGGTAAATGGCATCACAGAAGATATCTGGATGTTCCTCAAACAACATACACAGTGGGAAATAGCCTAAAGACAGGAGGGTGATGTGCCAGACATGACTACAGCATGTAAGTGTAGCTATGCTTCATTGAGACTAGTGCCTGTTTAACAAGTTGTGTGTGGTAATGGCTATTCTGCATGTTTTAAAACTAACAAGACAGTGCTCCGTTTGTGAGTGACCCCTATCTGTAGGGCCATCTGTAGACTGGTCATGTGTGGAACCATTTGTTTCCTGTGTTACTCACTGAACACACATCTGTGAACTACAGGAGCATAGTGTGAGGATTGCAGTCAGCACATGGTGATAGTGACAATTTACTGCCATTGCATCCCTGATTGGACATATGTCACATGAAACAGTGGTATGACAGACACTGTCTGGGGTTCTTAGTGACATGCCAATAATGGGCCACTGTTCATAGCTGCAGTCACAAGTCTTCTACACTTTGTACAGATGTCATGCAGTATATATGCATGTGTTGTGCTCCCTCTGCAAATGTATACCATCTGTTGTGTTGTGTTGATGGTCTTATCTATGCATGCTGTTATAAGTAATCCTGAATGCTGTCAACTATTACTAAGGCATATCTGTGTGCACCACCATAGGCTGTATGGGTTTGGAGGTCCCGGCAGAACCTCCTGTCCCACTTCAGCTGGCCATGGCATTGGGCACCAGCACATCTGGGGCCCAGCCTTGGACCTCCACCTCTGTTGGCTCTGCACCACCTTCTGGTGCTACCGCCAGTGAGAATGGGGCTTGTCCCCCCTGGGAGCAGGTCCAGACAGGAACGTCTGCTGTCGTACAGTCCCAGATGTGGTGCGTAGGGGGCTCAATAAGGGGTTTTGAGTCCAGATACACCAGCTCAAGGGCAGAGTGTCACATTTACAGGGTGAGGCTAACCCTCCTAGACAGCCCCCAGCACTGCCACCTTTGCAGCTGTTTTGGTGCAGTGGTGGCTTCCCATGGCTGGGGACCTCCGTCCCACTGTTTCCATCTGGGGGCTCATGGGCTTGTGACTGCCGAACACCCCTCCCCGTCTAAGGTGTATCCCCCCGCATGTGTCATATACCGATCCTGTATGCTGTCTTGTCTGTCATCCTACCCTTCATATCCTCCATGAGCATACCTATTCTCCTTCCCCCACATCCCACTCTCACCCTACGGAAACAAAAGGCCAATCTGTTCCTAGAAAAACATTTGCCCCATATATAGCTGTCCATTTCACATGTGTCCACTGGACACATGTAACCCCTTTAATATGCATCGCAACATACTCCAGTTGTCCTTACCCCTGTCTCTCAGGCACACAGTCCTAGTATGCACATGACTCCTAAATGTTCCAGGTACACATGATGCAGATGGCCCCATTTTACACACAACACTACCGGTCCCTCTATGGTTACCCCATTTACCTTTATCATGATGATGATGTCGCACACAGCACCTTGCAAGAGTACTGTTCTCACATAATGATTGGAAAGAAACTGTTGTGTTAATGTAAATA
Source organism: Protopterus annectens (assembly GCF_019279795.1). Taxonomy (NCBI): domain Eukaryota; kingdom Metazoa; phylum Chordata; order Ceratodontiformes; family Protopteridae; genus Protopterus; species Protopterus annectens. Next base: position 546,638,135 of record NC_056734.1, on the reverse strand, counting down.
ACATGCATAGAGTGATGTATTTAGCCAATCTACAAATGTTTGCATGTATGAATGACACATGTCTGTCTGAGTGAGTCTTGATATTACATAGGGCAACACCACTACATAATGCAGGCGTCGCTGGTGTTTCCCTTTTCATTCCTTTGCAATGCTTTGTTGTCACATGGGAGGTTCCTGACATATATATATATATATATATATATATATATATATATATATATATATATATATATGTATCTATATTATATCTGGACATAAACACTCACACATACATCTACATGATGGAATACATTTCCTATACTGTTTAATGACTGCACTGGATGATATGTTTGTGATAAGGTCCGATGTCTGTATATCTGCCATGGCTTAGTTGTAAATCACAATAGCTGTGTGAGCAGGGTCCTGGTTTCGAGCCTTGCAGAGGCCGTTTATTTTGTTGCTGGGCAGAACAAGGCCATTGGATATGGAGTGATTAAGGCACATTAAAGCAGTTGTGAGTGGGTGTGCGTGGGTTTGGCGGAGCTAAGCAATGCTAACCTCTGGTTACAGTTTCTTACACTCAGTTAGCCTCTACATTGCTTTACCAGTGTAATACTCACATACTGGTGGCCAAACAGGCTTACACCCGCTTGCTCCCACACTTGCAAATGCACTGCATTTGGTGTTTGCATCTGACACTCACACCCCTGGGTGGGAGTGAGAACTATGATATTACCTTGTGATGCCTATTACATCCGGTTACATTTCTACAGTACCTGGAATGGCTGCACATTAGGTGACAGCATGCTGTTCGACTGTACGGAATTTGCGGCCTGACCAGAGTTTGATTCATATTATTGGTGTATTCCTCTTACAATCTGCACCCATCTGGCTAATACATGGGAACTGACACTCTTCAATATAAACAAGTAATTGGGTTTTGGAACCCGCATCCTTCAGTCGAGTCATGCTACTGCATACCTAATATTCTATCATCTTTCTAAGGTTGTCAGTGGAATATGTGCTTTCTGTCCCTATCAGACCTCTCCTACAATTGTGGAAAAATAAAAACTGAATCAGGGACACAGCATAACAACATCAGGGACACATTTAAATTATTGGTGCTATTAACATGATACATTGACTGATTCAGAGCATATGAATTCATACACATTTTCTGAGGTAAATGATGTTTATAACTCTTAATTGTTGTCGTTATTCATTACATGTAATTCACCACCTTTCCTCCAAATGTCACTAGTTTTAGGAGGGATTAAGTGGGACAGAGTTAGAAATTGAGTCGAAATCAGGGACATCCCTGGAAATCGGGGACAGTTCAGAGGTATGGTCCCTATTTGTTCCCCAGTGGTTTATGCCCTATCCAGTGAATTTGCTCTTAGAGGCTGAGAGGTATGGGCATCAGCTATGCCCATTTTGGAATATTACTTACATCCCCGGGGCGGTCCTACTACGACTGCACCAGCCAACACCTGCACGCCTAGGCCCATAATTGCATACCCATAGTTCCCCCACCTGCCACTCCTTTACAACACTCATCCTTACTGTGGGTGCAGGTGGGGTATAAACACACCACTACAAACTGCCCACTCTCCCCATGTCAGGACACATGTCGCACATTGTGTCGACCCATGGATTATCAAGCTTGCACAACCTACTGGTCAGTGTACACCTACAGCCTGGTTTGATAAGTCATTACCGAGACTGCCTCTGATGATCATTAATTTTTGGTGTCCCACAAGGGACATCAATGTCTATGTCTCAAGATCAGACCTGGCAGATCTCTCCCACTGGTAGTATCCTGCCGTTGTTCTGGGAAGCAGTGGTGTGTTTACCTTTATTGTGTGTCTGTATGTCTCACTGGCCTAGCTGGGGGGGTGTGGGGGGGTTAATGCTACGTTTGACACGTTTGTTTACTGGACCACTCACCCCCATATGCACGGCCTGTGAACATATGCAACTTGTAATTGCTGTATCATATCCTAGCTATATACATGTGTATATTTACAGTCACATATATATATATATATATATATATATATATATATATATATATATATATACATTATTATATACAGATATATCTGTATATGTATGCATACATGTATATTTATATTTTGCTGTATATATATATATATATATATATCTATATATATATATATATATATATATATATATATATATATATATATAACAATATATGGGTCTATGGGCATCTGCATATGTATATATTTATATGTGGGTATGCATCTGTATTCTGTCTCTGTATGTATACATTTGTACTACAGAGATGGAGAGGCTTATCTCTATGTCACTATGGGTAGATATACACACACATACCTCTACATATATACATCTACATCTGGTTATTCCGTTCCTTGCCATATAGATGACAGTTTTCTGCAGTGAGACTTGTAGTGGGTGTGGCTGCTCGTTGGATGACGCCTCTGTCCAATTAACATATTCACTTACATCCCTAGGGCTGTCCATATAGGCCCACATCAGCCAACACCTGCACACCTAGACCCATAAGTAGCTACCCATAGTTCCCCCACCTGCACCTCCTCAACAGCACCCATCCTTACTCTGGATCCTGGTCTGTTCTGGACGCACTACACGCTGCCCACTCTCCACTTCATGGGACCCATTTCATACAATTGTCTCAGCTCATGGGTCATCAGGCTTTCCCACCCTTGTATTCCAAGTATGTATACATTCTAGCCAGAATGTTCGGTCTATCACCTTCTTTTGATCTTGCTAATTTTTGGGGTGTCCCGCAAGGAACGCTCCTGTCTGTGTTCCAAGATTAGAATTCACGGGTGCACTGTGTACCCCCCGGTTGTATCCTGCCTGTGGTCTGGGGAGCAGTGGACTCTTTACATTGTTTGTGTGTATGTTTCCCGTGTCCGGCTTGGGGGGTGGAAGGTCATGCTACGTGTTTCATGTTTCTTGCTTGGGCTCCTCACTTCCATTGGCATAACCTGTGAACATATGTCATTCTTGTGTGCTGTTTCCTATCATAGCTGCATATCTGTATAAATCTATGCACACACACACATACACACACACACACACACACACACACACATATATATATATATATATATATATATATATATATATATATATATATATATATATATGTGTATGTATGTCACCATAGACAACAATCTTTCCTTTGACATACAAGTTAACAACACTATTAAATCTGTCAACAAAAAACTTGGCTCTCTATACAGAATAAAACCCTTCCTATCACCCACAGCTAGAACTACTATTGCACATACTCATCTAATCTCTACACTCCTCTATGCCTCTTCCATTTTCACCAACCTATCTAAGAGCAACCTCAGTAAGTTGGAAAGCTCCTACAGTAATATAGCCAGATTTGCTACTGGTAACCCATTTAAAACTCACCACTGTGTTAACTTAAAGCAGCTTGAATGGCTGAAACTACAGAATCTGATCAAGTACCACCAACTAATCATTGCACATAAAACTCTCTACCAACCTTCCAATACTCCTAGTCTCTCTACCATCATCACCCCCTATAATAATCTGAAGTCCTTACATTCATCTCAGAAACTTCTAGTCAAAACATCTAAATCTAACAACAGGGCTAGGGATTCTCTCTTCTCCGATACTGTGGGAAAATTCTAGAATATTCTCCCCTGTGACCTTTCCTCTATTTCCTCTTTATCATTCTACAAAAAAAGACTGAAACTTTTTCTCAAAACACACTTGTCATGCCACTGTACTAAACCTGCCTAAACCTCTCCTCTACCCAAATTATGCTCTGTCTTCCCTTTTTTTCTTTTAATTAATTCTTCTGTCATTTCCTTTTTAACAGTATATGGCCTCTATGCTCTTTATCTCATTAATTTCCTTCTCTCTCTCATTTATTTGAAAAAAAAATATATTAAAATATTTTATTATTAATTTTTCTTTGTAACTAATTATTACTACTACTGATCATTAAACAACCTCTTTCATTGTGTAATGTACTGTATATGGCATCAGACTGTATACCTCCTGTTTTTTTTCTTTGCCATTAAGTGATGTACTTTACCTGTACATTGAATTAGATTGTATGCCTCCTCTTTGCAATATGGAATGTACCTCCATGTAATTTTTGAAACTCCAGTTTTCATTGTATTTGATATCTTAGGTTCATAGGTTCATAGGTTCATACTAGGCTATCTGCCCAAGGGCATTTATAAGCCTAGCCCATAGTTATGTGGCTTTCGCCACCCCTTTAGTTTGAATAAAACTATGCCTATTATTTTGCTGTGCCTCTGTCAAGCAGCGACACTGAAGTAATCCCTGGGGTATATCTGTGATCTCCCATCCATTGGTCAAGACTCCTCTTGAACAAGGCCAGCGAGGTGCTCTGCCTCACATGTACCGGGATTTTGTTCGACAGCATAGGGAGTCTCTGGGTGATGAATCTGTCCCTCCAGCACGTTCTATTAATAACCGTGTCAAGGTTTAAGTCTCCCGCCTTGTGGTTCTGAGGATCTAGATTTTTGAGGTGAAGCATATTCATCAAATCTGGGTTTGACATGGCCTTATATGTCAGGCACAGGTCACCTCTGAGCAAGCGGTATGAGACTGAATAGAGCTGGAGTTCTTTCAGTCGGGCAGCATAAGACATATTTTTGAGACCCTTTATCCTTTTGGTGAGGAACTTTTGGGGCCTTTCCAGCTGCTGCAGGTGTCGGGTCAGATACATTCCGAATGGGGCATTGTACTCAATCATAGGTCTAATGAGTGATGAGTACAGGGGGACGATGACCTCCCTTGATCTAGATGTGAATCCCTTCATTATCAGGTGGGCAATGTAGAAGGTTTTCCTAACTACTTTAGCAACATGAGTGTCAAACGAAAGGCTACTGTCAACCTGGGTCCCCAGATCCCTGATGGCTTCTTCTGTGCTCAGTGGATTGCCACCTATATGGTAGCTAGGGGTAACCTTGTTTTTCCCGAAGGGTATGACTATGCATTTCTTGGTGTTTAACTTTAGGCCATGGCTCTGGCACCAGTTATCCATCTCTGTGAGGCCCTTCTGAAGGATATCTGTGTCAGATGTGTTTTCGACTATGGCGCCCAGTTTGCAGTCATCTGCAAACTTTGTCAGCCATAACCCTCCTGTGTTTGCTTGTACTTCAGAAAAGTAGATGCCAAACAAGAGTGGACCCAGGACTGAGCCCTGTGGGACACCACTTGTGACAGGCTTTGAGTCTGACATGGCTCCAGCAACTCTGACCCTGTGGGTTCTGTCACTTAGCCAGTTTGCAACCCATCTTGTGATGTATGGGTTTACATTCAAGCTGATGAGTTTTTCGATGATACCTGAGTGGGGTATTGTGTCGAAGGCCTTTGCCAGGTCAAGGTAGGCTGTATGGACTGCCTTTCCTCATCAATGGCCTTGGTGACTGTCTCAAAAGTCAACCAAGTTTAAAAGGCATAATCTGCCTTGACAAAGCCAAACTGGGTTGGATCCAAAGTCTGCAAGTTCCCTATGTCTTTATTTATGAGTTCCATTATGATCCTTTCCATGGCTTTGCAGATAAGGCTTGTCAAGCTAATGGGACGGTAATTTCCAGGGTCGGTGGAGGCACCGCCTTGTGAAGTGGGACCACAGTCACCGCGCCACCCTTAGGTACGTATCCTGAGGTGAGGCTAAGATTAAACAGCTGTCCTAACTGCGGGTTTAATTCCTCATTGAGTTTGTGGAGCACACAGCCGGGACACCATCCGGTCCCATGGATGCTGTGTTTTTGCCTTGGAGAGAGCAGTTCTCACCTGGGCGTTGGAGATGTTTGGGGCTACAATCCTCTGGTATAGATATCTCTCCTTTGGGGAGGAGGGAGAAGTTTGCACTGAACCTGTCAGCCAGTATGTTGGCAATGTGTGTAGGTTCAGTAATCTTCACATCATTTTGAACTAATTCTGAGCATATCTGGGAGTTTCCACCTAGGTTTCTAACATAGCTAAAGAAGGCCTTATGATTGTCTTTTGAGTCCTTGGCAATTTTTCTCTCAAAATTTGCCTTGGATGATTTTATGAGAGCTCTTAGTTTTTTACTTATAATGATCAAAGGTGTCTTACCTTTCAAGGATTTTGCTCTATCTTGTAGTAGCTTCCTCCTTTTGTTGTAGAGCTTGTTTATGGCTGGGGTTCACCAGACTGGACGCTTGCCTTTGATACAAAGAGTCTTAGTTTTGTTTGGGATTGCCTAATCCATGCAGTCCTGTAGGTGCTGGTAGAAGGCATTTGTAAGTGATTCAGCGGTTTGAGTAATGTTTACCACTGGCTCAGGGGCCTTAAAGGAGACCACACTAGTTTTTAGAAGTGTGAAGTCGGCTTTTGAGAAGTTTTTCACTGTGGTCTTTTTTATTTCAGGTGGGGGCGGGATGAGGACCTCCAGCGAGATTAGTTTATGATCTGATCTCACCAGTGAGGGGTATACCGGTGTTGAACATTGTGATCCCATGTTCGTGGTGATGAGATCAAGTATGTTTTCTCCTCTTGTGGGGATGGTGACTAGTTGTTCCATGGCATTTGAGTTTATGAACTCCAGGAACCTTTGGGCTAGAGTGTTTGGGCTTGAGTAGTGTTCCCAGTCTATATTAGGGTAGTTGAAGTCACCTAGTATGATGGTGTTTGGAGATACATTTATCCCCTCCAATGTTTTCAGGAAGGCCATGTGAGGTTCCTGTGTTTGAGAGGGTGGCCTGTAACATGCTACAAATTGCAGAGCAGTCTTGCCTATTGTTAATTGCACCTGGATGGTCTCCGATGCATCGTGCGTTGCCACCAACCTTGAGGTGTGGGTGTCCTTTATGAATATGGGCACCCCCTCTCCTTTCTTGGTGTTGTCCGGATTTTGGGGCTGGAACGCATGATATGAGGTGAAACCTGATAGTGCTGGGGTGCTCTCAGGAGCCTTGAACCAGGTTTCTGTCACAGCACAGACATCGATGTTCTCCATACTGAGAAGGGCCTGGAGTGCGTGCATCTTGAGATTGAGACTTCTGGCATTGAGCAGCATTACCCTTAGTTTTTTTTCCTTTTTTGTGTTCTAGGGTGGTAGGTTTAGAATTTGAGCCTTGCCTAAAAAAGGCACTATCGGGGTGGCAAGAGCCTTTGCCAATATCCGGAAGCCTAGGGTGACAGGTGCAAGCCGCCTCATGAAGCAGCGTGGCTTGTCCAGCATGTCATCCCAGGCAGACAGACATTGGATCCCCTTTGAATGGCACCAGAATTTAAGCCAATTATTAAAGCTGATCATCTCATCACTGTATTGTGGCATCATTCTAGGTGAAGGTAGGATACTGCTCAAGGTCAGGGTCATACCTGCCTGGGCTACATAATCAGAGAGCTCCTCAATGTCTCTTTTCATGTAGTCCAAGGAGGTACGTCTCCTTGGACTACAAGGAATCTCTTCTTCAAATGATTTCCTATTAACCAGATTTGTCAGTGTATATATTACTATAATTTATTTTTTTATATTTCTTTGTAATTTTTTTATGTTAACAGTTTGTCATGGAGCTTATCTCCCCAGGCCTCTACTGAAAATGGACATATATCCAGTTAGACTAGCCCCGAAAATGGACATATATCCAGTTAGACTAGCCCGGTCAACAAATGTAAAATAAATAAAAATAAATAAATATATATATATATATATATATATATATATATATATATATATATATATATATATATATATGTGTGTGTGTGTGTGTGTGTGTGTGTGTGTCTGTAAAGCAATGCATACCCCGCGCAAACACACTTACACATGCTTACTAGTGCCTAATTCATTATGACACTGACACTTTGCTCCAGTTAACTTTTAATTGATATTTTGCAGGTTATACAGCGGACAGATGTCGCAATATGTTCATGTACAGATTACCGATGGTAAATGGTATGTAATGCAGTGGGATTCGGTACGGGAATGTCTGTTCGTTAGGTGGTTGCTCTAACCAATACACTATTGCTGTGCTGCTTCATTTGCATATATATCCATATACCCATAGCTCTTAGTTCCCCAAACACACACCCCAATGCCTCCCTAACACCGCAGTCATCCAATGTCCAGTTGTATTCGCGGTGTATCCACACCACTACACATTGGCCACTCCCTACTCCTATAGACCCATCCCATCGGTTGACACACTCCACGTATCCTCAGAACTCCCAAACATTTAGTCCACAAACATTGGTGACATGAGCGACCAAAAGAATACTATTCGCAATTTTGGGTTTGTCCCACATGGGACACGCATGTGTTTATGTCCAAATTGGACTCTATACTTCATTACATCCTTAATCCAGTTAACATGACACTACAATAAATGAATAAGTATGACTATGTGGTAACGCACACGTTACACATGAGGGTCTAATTATGTACGTGTTCAGCGTATTTCTTTTACAAATAGACCAGTTTAGTAATTGGCATTGCCATAGCAGGCAGATCACAGGAATGATTCCATGTGTGGGAAAGTCCCCACATTTGATTTTTTCAGCACAGCGCTGACTTCAGACATTGTACACACTTCTGCATTTTATCAGTTTCATCCCGTCCCTCTTCTGCACAACCTATTATTCTATCTACTGTTGAGGTTTGTAAGGGCACATTCATGTTATTTATGTCTGCAAATGGAATGAATGTGTTACAGAGAATGTACTTCTACATATTGATGTCTGCATGTGTGTATGCATATATACTTATAACGAACTCACTGACCTCCACGGGGCGGTCCAATTAGAACCAGCCCATCCAACCCTTGCATGCCTGGCTCTATAATTTCATACCCATAATTCCTCCATCCCACCCATGTTCAACATACATGCATACCATCCATTGTCCACTTGTTATCGCAGCCATTACACACCTCCACACATTGCCCTCTCCCAAGCGTTAGGGGCCCTACACATATGCTGTCCCAATCCATGTATTCTAAGGCTCTCCCACCATTTAGTCCTTGAACATACCTGCCCTTGCTTGTGTAATGGTCGGATGGCCAAATGGTCTATCAATGTTTGAGTAATCCCACCAGGGACTACCCTCTGTGTGTAAAGTAGATTTAGCAAATCAGCAATGTTACTCCCACTGGTAATATCCTGCCTGTGGTGTGAGGAGGAGTGCTTTGCTCACTCCTGCCCAGCTTGATATGACATATGCTGACAGCGCTATATAATACTGGGGATGCTTTTGATTCCCTTCTCGTTCCTTTTGTATGCTTTATTGTTACGTCGTTCTTTCTTCATAGATATATATATATATATATATATATATATATATATATATATATATATATATATATATATATATATATATATATATATCTATATATATATATATATATATATATATATATATATATATATATATGGATCTACCTGACTACGTTGAAACTTCAGAAGAGCGAAAACGACTTCACCAACGCCAGAAGATCGACAAGGCAGAAGACTGACGGAGGAAGACACCGACACTGAGAACACTGAGATGGGGAAAGGATGTGTAAGTATGCGGTAGTGACGGACGTTAGGGTGCGAGCAAGGTAAGTGTGCGATGTTGACGGTGTGTAGGGATAGGGGTGGGATAAGTGAGTTAGGGTTAGGGCACGGGTTAGGTAAGGGTGCGAGTAAGGTAAGTGTGCGATGTTGGCGGTCTGTAGGGATAGGGGTGGGATAAGTGAGTTCGGGTTAGGGCGCGGGTTAGGTAAGGGTGTAGTAGTGACGGACCTTAGGGTAAGGGTTTGGGTTAGGGTTGTAGATAGTTGTGTATGTATGGGTTAGTGTTGGTTTGTAAGGATTTTGGTGTGCTTGTGTTGTGTGTGTGGGTTTTGGATAGGGGATTTGTTTTGTTTGTTGTTATGATGTGTCGAGTGTATGAGGTGTCGTGTTTGTGAACTGTCGATTATGTGGTGTCGGTGAAGTTGTTTCGCTTTTGATGTTTCGATGTAGTCAGGTAGATCCATATATATATATATATATATATATATATATATATATGTGTGTGTATATATATATATATATATATATATATATATATATATATATATATTTATATGTATATGTATATATATTTATATTTATATATATATATATATATATATATATATATATATATATATATATATATATATATATATATCTCTATATATATATATCTATATATATAAATATATATTATATATCTGTATATACTTATATACATTTCCTATGCTGGGTACTGCTTAGACCCATGCAAGCGCACTCAGACTTGCTTACTGGTACTTATATGTGTTTACTGCTGTTTATTTGTGCTTACACCTGCTTACTAGTACCTTATTCATTATGACAGTCCCACTTTGCTTGAATGATATTTAAGTTAAATATCTCATGCGATACTCTTATGTCGGTTTTATGGCAAAATGACATTCATTCCACATGGAACATGATATGTGCTATTGCTGGGCTTGAACCGTGAATGCCTGTTTGTTAGGCGGATGCTCTAAACACTACACTACATTTCTGTTGATTCTGCATATTTTTCTCTATTTAAATGAATATGATGTGTAAGCTACTCTTGGCAGAGTGCAGCGACGTGCAAGCACGCTACGCTTTGCTTACACCTTCGATATTGCGGCAATTCAAATGTATAATAGGGACACAGGGAATCTAATTGTGAAAGTTCTAGGGACAGGGCTCAAAATTCCATTACGTGCTATTGTTTAATTTCACTGTTCGTGGACACTCTTCTATGCTTAGCATACATTTCAGTATCCATGGACACTGAATTACTGACTTACTATTAGGGGCGAGCTCTAATAGTACGCATAGTAGGTTTTGCAAGTGTCGAGGCATGTTTACACCTCCATAGAGCACTTGTACATGCCCACTGCACTCACACACGTTTCCTGTGCATGTCGAGGGTGCGGCGGTGCGCCCTCATACATATTCATATGGTGCTGCTGCACCATCTGTAGTGAGGACGCTCGGCGCAAGGCTAAAACTGTCCTTGCACCGAGCTTCTTGGATCCCGGGGTATGTGTGAAATTAAGAGACAACTATGAAGCACAGTGCTTTCTAACAGCTATGGCTTTTCTTTTAAAAATGCAATGCTTTGCTGTGCCTTCTGCCTTTTGCACCATGTTTAACTATTTCATTTTAAGTTAATGTGCAATAGGACTGTAGCATAGTACAGTGTTGGTGTAAAGTGTTTTTTTGGGAGGAGTTATTAATTTTCCACATTTTTTAATGGCAAAATCGAGGTGCATGTCACATGATGGGTAGTGCAATACTCTTATCTGAAGTTTATTTACATTATGGGTATTTTTGATGTAAAAGTTAGTTTTGTTGTTTCACCAGGTTGTGATGACATCTGATATGTTGGCCACAGCTGTGGCAATTCGATGAAATGGGATTCAAAGAAGTTGGTATTCGATATTTACATTCTTCAACAATGTCGTCTCGATGAAATGCAATTTGATCTTGTAGTCATTTGATCATTTAAAATAGATTTGCATTTAATACTACTGATAGTAATAAACCTGTGTCTGAAACAGCTTTCTCAGAAAGTATTATACATTTATTTTCATGAGACAACATAAAAATGCTTTCTTATACCAAACAGTGTAAGCAACAAAGTAAATGTTAGTTACTTACAACCTAAGATCCAGTTCTTTACAAAAGCTGCAGCAAGTGCAGTTCATCCTTACCTAAATTCTTCACAGGAGATTTCTAAAGTCAAGCATTACTTACAATCACGTAACAGGTTATAACAGACGCAATACTCAATCCCCCGGATTCATGAAGCTCGGAGCAAGGCCGGTGTAAGGCGTGCGCCGGCAGTGCAGTGTATAATCGGTGTAGCAGCGCCACATGCATAGTAATGAGTGCGCGCCGCAACCACAAACACGTGCAGAGGGCACGTGCGCGAGCCCAAGTAGGATGCGCCCGTAGGCGTAGCCAAGCCGGCAGGTGAGGAGCAACCTAAAGTACTGGCTGTCACAGGCCGCCTGCAATAGTAACCGCACCAGCCAGTGTCCGTGGATAATGAAACGTACGCAGAGTATGCAACATAGTACCTGTTTACACAAAACGGAGAACCAAACATTAACCCACAAAGTCCAAATTGTACCCGTCCAAGGAACAAAGGATATGCATAATACCGTGTCCGTCACGCAATGCACTGTCAGTGGGCATACCCAGTGAAGGTGTACCGCAGCATGTCAGCGTGCCACACCTACACACAAGTAGCCCCATGGGCATGGTCACCAGCAGTAGTGAGAATACACAGCCGGGCAGCCGTGTCTATATAACAACCAGAAGGAAACCAGATGCCCTAAACACAGACAAACATGTGCATAGCAACATGTACTACACCCAGCAACGTGCCCGTCGCATACACATAGGATGGCGTATGCCGAAGCGTAATATCCAGAAGCAGAACCCATGCATGCAAATGTAATACACAACAGCCCCGTCATAGCACGTAACCCGCACCCATGTACGACCGTGCACCCAAACCAGCTAGCAGCCTTGCGCAGCTGCACACCTACACACAGTGGGTATACCTCAAATGTAGTATGAAGTATTGTCCTAGGCAGTGCCACGCGGGCAAATATGTACCCCACATGTCAACATCCCACCTCAGGTACTGATATCCAAATGGCTGCATGTGAATGTGTCGGCAGAATGTGTACATCCCGCATGTGGTATGGACCTGTCGAAACCCCATAGGCGTTCACACGCCACGGTGTCCATAACTGTACACATCTGGACAAAGCAGTATGTTCAGCCACCGCACTGATGATTAGCTATGCAGACATGTCAAACACAACACATAGGGTGGAACATCTGCCCACCAAGCAGGACACCCCAACAGGGTGCCACATGCACAGAAGGTGAAGGTGGGACATCACACGTAGAGAATAGTGGTGCGGATGGCCAAACACCCACGGCCAATGCAAAGGATTGAATAACATGTATATGCCTGGATGAATGGGTATGTCATATCATGGGAATAGGCTAAGCTATCCAACATAATAGCCATGCGTACCAGATACAAACTGCCAGTAACACGCAGTAGTAATGCAGGAAGGCATACACGACTGTGGGAATATCACAGGACATATGGCATGTGCCAAGTGTTGATGCATGACACAAATGTCCAGGATGGGGCTCCCTGCAAAGAGGAACATGTGCCAACCCCACCCCCCACAGATGTATCGGCAGTGGAAACACAACCCAAACACACACCAACACCACCGTCCATCCCACGATAGCAACGGAGGCCGGTCAAAGACCACCATGATGCGTGCACAAACAGGGACACGTGTAACCGTTGCCCTGACAACCCCCCCACAGGCCAACGAATAATAGTATGGACATATGCATGTAATGCTGTGAAGGATGTGTGGTAGTCCTCAGTATCACAGAGGTGGGTACACAGATACACTGTAATCAACCGTGACATATGTGCACTGTACACAGCATACCTGCAGGTAATACATAGTTCAATCATGTGCCACAGAAATATCCACATACGAATGAGGACAGGGGATAGACAAGTGTGAATGGGACAAACTATGAACATAGGTTCATAGGTTTATAGTAGGCTATCCACCCAAGGGCATCTATAAGCCTAGCCCATAGTTATGTTGCCTTTGCCACCCCGTCAGTTTGAAGAAAACTATGCCTATTATATTGCTGTACCTCTGTCAAGCAGTGACACTGAAGTAATCCCTGGGGTATATCTGCAATCTCCCATCCATTGGTCAAGATTCCCCTCGAACAAGGCCAGCGAGGTGCTCTGCCTCACATGTACTGGGATGTTGTTCCACAGCATAGTGAGTGTCTGGGTGATGAATCTCTCCCTCCAGCATGTTCTATTAATGACTGTGTCAAGGTTTATGTCACCTGCCCTTGTGGTTCTGAGGGATCTAGATTCTTTAGGTGAAGCATAGTCATCAAATCCGGGTTCGACATGGCCTTGTATGTCAGGCACAGATCACCTCTGAGCAAGTGGTATGCGACTGAATAGAGCTGGAGTCCTTTCAGTCGGGCAGCATAACACATATTCCTGAGACCCTGCATCCATTTGTCGATGAACTGTTGGGGCCTTTCCAGCTGCTGCAGGTGTTGGGTCAGATACATTCCGAACGGGGCATTGTACTCAATCATAGGTCTAATGAGTGATGAGTACAAGGGGACAATGACCTCCCCTGATTTAGATGTGAATCCCTTCATGGTCAGGTGGGCAATGTAGAAGGTCTACCTAACTACGTTAGCAACGTGTGTGTCGAATGAATGGTTACTGACAACCTGGGTCCCCAGATCCCTGGTAACTCCCTCTGTGCTCAGTGGATTGCCACCTATATGGTAGCTAGGGGTAACCTTGTTCTTCTCGAAGGGTATGACTATGCATTTCCCGGCATTTAGCTGTAGGCCATGTCTCTGGCACCAGTTATCCATATCTGTGAGGCCCTTCTGAAGGATATCTGTGTCAGATGTGTGTCCGACTATGGCACCCAGTTCGCAGTCATCTGCAAACATTGTCAGCCATAACCCCCCTGTGTTTGCTTGTACTTTGGAAATGTAGATGCCGAAAAAGAGTGGACCCAGGCCTGAGCCCGTGGGACACCACCTGTGACCGGCTGTGAGTCTGACATGGCCAGCAACTATGACCGTGTCGGTTCTGTCACTTAGCCAGTTTGCAACCCATCTTGCGATGTATGGGTTTACATTCAAGCTGATGAGTTTATCAATGATACCTGAGGGGGGTATTGTGTCGAAGGCCTTTGCCAGGTCGAGGTAGGTTGTATGGACTGCTTGACCCTCATCAATGGCCTTGGTGACTGTTCCTAAAAGTCAACCAAGTTTAAAAGGCATGATCTGCCTTTGACCAAGCCAAACTGGGTTGGATCCAAAGTATGCAAGTCCCCTATGTCTTTATCTATGAGTTCCATTATGATCCTTCTCCATGGCTTTGCAGATAAGGCCTGTCAAGCTAATGGGACGGTAATTACCAGGGTCAGTGGAGGCACCGCCCTTGTGAAGTGGGACTTCAGTTGCCTTGCGCCACTACTTGGGTACGTTACCTGAGGTGAGGCTAAGATTAAACAGCTGTCCTAACTGTGGGTTTAATTCCTCATTGAGTTTGTGGAGTATACAGCTGGGACACCATCTGGTCCCATGGATGCTGTGTTTACTGCCTTGGAGAGAGCATTTCCCACCTGTGCGTTACAGATGTTCCGGGGACTACAATCCTCTGGTATAGATATCTCTCCATGTGGGGGGGAGGGGGGGAGAAGTTTGCACCGAACTTGTCAGCCAGTATGTTGGCAATATGTGTAGGTTCAGTAATCTTCACATCATTCTGAACCCAGTCTGAGCATATCTGGGAGTGTCCTCCCAGGTGTCCAACATAGCTAAAGAAGGCCTTATGATTGTCTGTCGAGTCCTTGGTGATTTATCTGTCGAATTTGCCCTGGATGATTTCATGAGAGCTTGTAGTTCTTCACATATAATGAGCAAGGGTGTCTTACCTTACAAGGATTCTGCTCTATCTTGTAGTAGCTACCTCCTTTCGTTGTAGAGCTTGTTTGTGGCTGGGGTCCACCAGACCAGATGCTAGGCTTTGGTACAAAGAGTCTCAGTTTTGTATGGGATTGCCTGATCCATGCAGTCCTGTAGGTGCTGGTAGAAGGCATATGTAAGTGATTCAGTGGTTTGAGTAATGTTTACCACTGGCTCAGGGGCCTTAACGGAGACCACACTAGTGTTTAGAAGTGTGAAGTCGGCTTTTGAGAAAGGCATATGTATGGTAACCGGCACCACCCACAGCATTGTATGCCAATAGCAGAAGCTATTGTAGGTTGTCCAAACACACGTGTCCGTACACATGTAACATCATAGCAATAAACCACGCCCGGATGTGGGTAATGCTAGATATACCCACGGCAGACGTGGTGCATTCCCGAGGCCGATGCCCGAGGGACCACACACATAGCCGGCCTTAGGCATAGGCCAACTAGGCAGCCGCCTAGGGCGCCGCTCTACTAGGGGCACCTTTCCAGCCTTTATTTGGTGTAGGTAGACCAGGATGGGGGCAGCGGGTGATGTGGTGGGGGCACCATGGAGTCCTTTTGCCTAGGGCACCACTTGACCTAAGGCCGCTCTTGCCGTGGGTAAATACAGCAGTACCCACACCCAGACGTGGGTCATTGCTAGCATGCCATATCATCTATGGAAAGAAACCATATATTCCCAGACATAATGGCACAGCATAATGCCTGTCCGCCACCCAAACGCAGACATACGGCACCCGCGGCGGTACGGACGTACTGCGCGAGATGTCCGTTACCAATGTCGACACTGTCTCGCTATGTGAAACAAAGTCAACATAGCGATTCAATACTAAACAGCGACGGAGAGCCTGATGTCCCCATTGCTGAGCTGTTCAACCTGTTTGCCATGTTAAATGTGTGTAGCAGAGCGGGACTGCCCCAAACTAAGCAACGGACATGTCCGTGGCTCAGTGAAAGCCGTCATGCAATGTTAAACCCATGTAATATAGTGAGACATGTTATAAATACCGAGGTTTAGTAATGGAAATAGGTCTGTTCGACAAGACCGTGTGCAATTACTATAACAAGATCTACAACGGGCACGCCAGCCAATAATCGCACATGGTTAGGAATAATGGGGGGGGATATGGTATCATAGACACGGGCAAACCGTGCCCATGTGACTCGTCTGACATTCGTACATGGTCAGGGCAGTTCCGTACACTAGGCGGACAAGACCAAACCCAAAGCACCACAGGAACACCCTGACAATCGAAGGCCTGTATGCATAGGGGATATAAGCCCCTGTGATCTGAATATCCCTGCAGTCACGACATATGCGTCCTGGGCCATGAGCGGGAGGGAATAAGGAATGTTTAACATGTAGTACCGCACCTTTCCCAGCAGGAGAATGGATGCCTGTGACGTACGTGAGTGCGGGGTGGGGTGGGGGATATGTAAATTTAGCTAAGTACCATGGGTATGCATATAAATGAGACCGAACAGCTAAGGTGTAGTGGTCACAGTAACCGGCAAACGTGAATGCAGTCCCGTTTGAATTATGACTATAGAACATATAAATGTGAACGTGTACGTAATGCATCCATGCCGCAAAGACTGTTACATGTGTAAAGGTGAAAGTGCGTTCCGCACACGTCCATCAACCGGATCAGAGATATGTTACCGGAACAGTCACAACTAACACAGATCACGTAACCACACAGACCCAGTAAACATATGTAACCAGAATACGGATATGCATGTGCGCCTGCACATAACCCACAATTAGGAAATGCAAGTACGCGAGTGCGTGTGTGATCCGCTCACAGCAGGGAAAGTTAAGGCTGTGTCCTCCACGTCAATCATACATGTCTCAAAACTGTCAGCCTCTGAAAGTATGGAATCGGGCAATGCCATGTAAAGTACCATTAGAAATAGTGAGAAACACACGCTATTTGATAAGACAAACATAGAATGTGGATAGAATAACGTGTGTGTTAGTAGTATGGATTGACGATGGTTATGCATCTGTAACCCGACCCACTTGTCAGAAGGTGCCCCCGTACGAAATGTGTTCAGTTGGCTCACACTTGTTGACCGGGCTAGGCTAGCTGGATATATGTCCAGTGTCAGCAGAGGCCCTTGGAGAAATGCTCCACACACAATAATAGCACAACATACCAAAGTACTCATATATGTAACCAAAAAAGAACAACAATAGAAAGTGTCCTGAAAGGACTGGTTACACACAGATCCCAGACGACAGAGAAATATATGGCCAGTGGAAGCACGTCACAATTACGGGATCAGGTCCCTATAGAAGCAAGAAGGTCTCACATGACATGCCAGCGAATTGCCAGATAGACACAGGTCAATGTAACACACAGCAAGATTAAGGGCCAACCAGCCATACACCATGCCAGAACCTGTACAGTGGAAAGGTATGGCATGGTAATTGATGTGTGTACACAGGTAATCCACAGACAGTAACAAAGCAAGGTATGAAACGAGGGGTTCACATGTATATATCTACACACAGCAGTCCGACGGCCCGTATATATGACGATGGACATAGATTTGTCACTTGAAAACAAGATGTAAACAACTACAGTTTATTCCATATCATATTGATATAGTTATAATACAGTCATATTCATATTTAACATTGTGACTATTATTTACATTCATATTTATACAAAATATGCATTTAATTGTACTTATTTATTCCATGATTTGGAATCTTAATGCAACAATTATACACATTGATATAAAATATCATTATCAACACACTACATTCTAAGGTTTACTCACAACAATTATCAACTATGTTTCAATATACTGATTGTATTGACCAATATTGTATTTATATTAACACATTGTTGTTGTATTATTGTTTCCATTAAGTAATGTATGCAACACTGATTTGTATATGTCACTTTATCATCAAGACTTGGAGCACTGTCCACTTAACTATGAGCAAGTTTATTGATTAATTGACTTTAAACTGACTCTGAAGGAAGTATATAAGGGACGACTATCGAATGTATTTCGTACTCCGATGATGCCCCATGTTAGTGGGTGAAAGAGCTCAGTATCTTTTGACTGTGGAGTGTATCGTTTTTGTCATCGTCTGTTTTGGCATGGTTTATGTTCAATAATGTCTTTTATGAAGATGACCAGGACTCAAGGTTTGCTGTATTTCCACTTACTGGCACATGGATATAGATAGGCCAAGTAATACATAATATGGGTAGTCAAACAGACATCCGCGACTGGGGAACATACAGCAGCAGTCAAAACCACTGGCCAGATGGTGACAGTCCAACAAGTTCTACACTTTACATATGCACATTGGTGTCCATTGTAGGACTCCAAAAATTGATCCGTTCACAATATCAACCAGCTGCGATCGACCCAGAAGAAATGACAGCCATGACTATGGCACAGCTAGACATATGCACCACCAGCATGTTTAAGGTTGATGACAAGTGTCCATGAAATGCAGGACATATGAACAGAAATCCCCAGATTGTCGAGTCCATAGAAGTGCGTCCACATCCCAGTCCCACACATGAAGGATGTGTAATGTGTACCGTCGAGGGTTGCAGCCATGGGATCCTGGGTATGCAGAAATGGGGCTCGGTGTTGTTTGGCAGATAATCCGTTGTCCCGCCCCGTGGGAGGGATGTGGGTATAGCACATGCCTTACTCCCCACTAATGATGCAAAGCATCCACCGGATAATGCTAAAAGCAGGTGTGAAATGTGTACAGCCTTACATTCC
>NC_056734.1:546598657-546618286 GCF_019279795.1 Protopterus annectens | reverse complement strand
TTCTTTTCGGTAGTTTTAATTATTACACCAGAAGTTTCCTGAGGTTTCTGTCATGCTCTGCTTCACCATTGCTGCCAACTAGTAAATCATCTACTATTATAGCACACCGATAGCCTGAAAAAATTTGCTCCATTGCACACTGAAAGGCTTCACTGGCAGAATTTATTCCAAAAGGCATTCTGAGAAATCTGCATCTACCAAATGGCATACTGAATTTAGTCAATAGTTAAGATTTGTGATCAAGCATTACTTGATGAAACTCTTCGCATCTAAGACAGAAAAAACAGTGGCATCTGGCATGAGGGTAGCAACTTCCTCGACTGTACACATAAGATGGTGGGGTCTCTTTAATGCTTTAAGTCTCTTGGGTCAATACATATTCGGATTTCATCTGAGCTTTTCTTACGAGTAACTACCATGGAAGACACCCATTCAGCTGGTTCTGTAACTGGACAAATCACAACTTGCTGCAACATTTTATCTAACTGGACTTTGACTCTGTCCTGCATAGTTATCAGAACTCTTTGTGTTGGTCTGACCACTAGACTGAAAAGGAGTACACAACTAGAAGTTTACCTAGCTTGTCTTCGAAAATATCAGCATACTCTGAGAAAATGGGTCTATATTATATAAGCAAACGCTATATAATCGACCAACAATCCCCAAAAACTCAAAATGTCGAATACACGGATCAGTGACTTTTTTTCCCCAAGGAAGAAAATTGCTGATCCGTTAAAAAAAAATCAAAACACAAAATTAATTGAGGGGCTTCTCCTGCCACACTCCCCTACTTAAATATGCCAACTCTGAGATTGCACCACAGTGGAGGAAATGGCAAAGTCCCAAAAATGGCCCAGTGATTTTTTTCCCCTAGGAAAATAAATCGCTGTGCCATGCTTTAGGTATTTTGCCATTTCTCGTAATGATGTTCGACTAAACAGTGTTCACAATTCATTGCGTTCACTAAAATAATAGGGACCCTGAGAAAATAGCATCAGTGAAATTGGCACTAGGACATGTGCTTACATGATGGACTTCTTTGGTACAAGAAAGCAGTTTTATTTTTAAACTGCCTCTGAGACCTAATAATGACTGTACAAGTCTTTTGACTACATACAATTGCAAGCTGTACCTGTTCCCAGCTGAATAGCATGAAAGCACTACTGAGCCTTCGGTTTGAATCTCTTCACCGCCATACGCAACAAGCTTCGCACAATTGGCCAAATTAAGTTGTTGACCAGCTCTTACTCTAGCAAATGTTTCTGCTGATATAACATTGCACTTTGAACCAGTGTCCACTTTGAGCTCTATGGGTTTACCATTTATGAGGACAGTACAAAACACTATTTTTTGCCAACAAATTTACTACAATAACCTTTTCACCAACCACTGATGCATCATCTACATAGAAAATAGAGTTGCAGCTTTCTATATGATCAACGATTTTTTGAGTGATCTTTTTTAATAAATGAATGAGGCTTGCTTGATTTACAAAGCTTTTGAAAGTGGTTCCACTTCTTACACCTGTGGCATTGCTGACCAAATGCTAAGCACTTTTCTCTTTTGGACTCATGATTGGCACCACAATTACCACAGTTAACAATGAGACTTGACTTGGGTTTTGCTGACTCACCTTTGTGCTGTATTCAGCATGTCTGTTTTACAGAGCTAGTCTTACAACTTGCTGGAAAGGTTCGGGCTGTCCCTGGAAGTCTCTCAGAGGTTGCAGATGCCATGTGTTTAAACATGTTTCTGTTAGCCATGTGCTGCATGCTGTCTATGCTTGCTCCGGAGGCTGCTGAAACCATGCTGTTATCACTTGCAAGCATATTTATGTGCCTTTCTGTAAGCTCATGTATTTGACAAATCTCTGTGGCTTTGCTCAATATTAAATCATTGTCTCTAAGCAAACTCTTTCTCACTGCAGCATTATTAACACCACACAGAAGCCTGTCCTTTATCAACTGAACTTTCAAATCACCAAATCTGCACATTTTAGCTTTGTTTCTCAAATCAGTAATATAAGCAGCAAATGTTTCTCCTGGCTTTTGGTCCCTTGTATAAAACAAGTGCTTCTTCAATGTAACATTTGTCTGGGGGTTATACATTTCTCTAAATTTATGTTTCAAGCACTCAGGGTCCTCCCTCGATTCAGCTTGTACAACAATATGATGGTTTTCTCCTTCTCCTGCATATACTGCTGGTGCATACAGAAATGAACACTCTCTTTCAATGGCTTCTGACCCCAGTAGATTAAGCAGAATAAATGCCCTTGTATGTGCATCTTTATCAGAAAAAGCTGCTTGTATGAAAATATTGTATTCCTGTTCAAATACTCTCCAATTCTCTGCAATATTATGGTCAAACACAAGTGGACTGGGTCTGCAAAATGCCTCTGCCATGCCAACACACAGTAATAAAGACCCTTGGAATTATGTACGAACATACACACATATATGTCAGAAATTTATGCCAGAAGCTTCTAATTATGCTCAACAGCACAACAGACTCTTCAAAATAACTGCAGTTTGTGAAATAAGCCTCCATAGCACAAGAACACTGCGAGACCACTCTTATCAGTGTAAGAAACACTTCAAAATGACTGCACTTTGTGAATGAACTGTACACAGCACAAGAAACTTATCGAAATGACTGTATTCTGACTGCACTTTGTGAAATAACTGTACTTTGCACACAGTAAACTCTTCAAAATAACTATACTGTAATAAAGCACACACTGTAAACACATTGCCCACTCTGAGATACTTCGAACAACTCTAGTTATACTTTGAATAGCTTTAGTCAATGCAAAATAGTAGCTCATATCAAAAAAATTGGTCGTTTATTAAAAAAAATGCAGTTACTTTGCTTTTCCGTGCTCATTTTGCCTTTTTATTGTACTCTTTATGCTCATTTGACTTTTATCATGCTCATTATAATTTCTTGTGCTCATTTTACTTTTAACATGCTCATTATGCAAATCAGAAGTCATTCTGAATGCTCTCATAAGTATTTTGAATAATTTTATCAAATATCATGGCTTTGTATTTTGTGCTTTTCATCTGATTAAGCTTAATCAAAAATGCGTTTTGTGCTTTGCGAAAAATTCGTATTGTTTTCTTTACGAAATAAATAATTTATGTGAGTTTTAATTACCTGAAATCTGTTTTTGACCTTTTTTCAATCGTTCGAGCAGGTTGGGACTAATCGTTCCTTTATATACCTCCATTTCTAACTGTGCACCCCATGGCTCAACTTCTGGCTTCTTTCTGGCTTCTTGTTGCTCAGACATCCTGGTTCTGACACCATGTCATTCAGACATGCCACTTCTAACACCATGTCATTCAGCCATGCCATTTCTGACACCATACCATGTCACTTGTCCGAGCAGGATAAAACAGACAAACAGTTGTGGGTTTGGTTCAAGCAGCTTTATTACATACAAACCCATCAGGCTTGAGGCTTTGTAACTTAAACTTAAATAAACTTAGAAACAGACTATCTACTGCACTGATACATGTTAACACTCTGGCTGTGCACTCAAAATGGCACTGCTGCCTGCACTTGCTCGCTGTTTAAACGCATGTGCCCTTACTTCGAAATGCTTCTTAAAGTCACAACGCACCCGCTGATTTTCACCTACCATACACATGGTAGGCAAAGAGAATTATAGAAACCTACCATAGACGTAAAGCACATCAATAAAAAAATGAAGCACATGAAGCATAGAAGGCATATTCACAGTACACAGTAAATATCCATAGCAGGACCTGGCTCAGTCAGCATGGGAGACTTCGACATGCAGTAATTTTTTTTTTATTCAGTTATTTGACTTGTATGACTCCTGCTGTGCTTCCTGCTATGGATATTTGGTAGCTGAACACTGTAAATATGGATGAGAAATCTTCCACCTCTTTATAAATGTTACTTGTATTTTATGGTTTATGGATTTATATTACAGTTCATATTTTGATAATTTCTCTGTTTTACCTGTTTTTAATGTTGTTTACTGAAATAAAGTTTTGGTTGCAACTGGGCCTACATAAGACACTCATCAGACTCATTCCTCTAAACCTCTTAATGCAAGAAATATGGACAAAGTCTAAAAGAATGGAAGGACAAAAGCCTAAAAATGGGGCATTTTAAATATTGCTCTTATAAACTTAGAAAGTTTCTAGAATAACAGGCTTTGTGTTAGCATGCATTTTCAGAAGGATTTGAAGTCTTAAAGTCAAATTCATATCATTATTTACTGACTTCAGTTTTCAGTAATTTGCCAGAAAGCACACATTTTATGAGGAACAGACCAAAAAATGTGAGGCAAAAATCTGGACAGGTGAGATGTATGATCAAACTACTAAGTAAATAAACGATAAAATAAAATTGTAAGATAAGACAGCAAAAATGTACTGCAAACCTATGACAAAAGTACTGAGACCCACCAATGTTATAAATTTACATTAAAATGGGGGACAGTAATCTCAGAATTTTTTCCAGTTTGCAATATTTTAACCCAAGTTTTGCAACTGTCATTTCTTCCAGATGACATCTGATATAGCTGTAAAACTCCCATTTACTGATGTTTGTCAAGATTAATGATAGAGTAGCTTACTGCTATTTTAAAGCTACATCCCAAGTTTTTGTGCCCAGAGTACATAGTTTTGCATTTGGTATAAAAAAAATGAACGGGAGTCGAGTCTATGATCACAAAACATTTAATGTTAAACAGGCCTTCAGGAAGAAAAGTGCTTGATTTAAAGCTTTCATTTAAATCAATGTGCTCTTTACATGAAACACCATGAACTGACATAATTCCACTCACATTACAGAATGGAATCTCTCCTTTAATGCTACCAATAGAACGACAAATACACTTTCTGTGAATACCAACCTAAGTTTACAAAGCAGCTTGTACAATTTATGGTTATCAGGTTTGAAGTTCAAATATTAGAAAGCCAAGCAGTGAATACTGTATGGAAGATACTTCAAAAAATGGCATTTCGTTTACAGTGAGATCCTCTTGGAGCTTACTTTTACAATGAGGCAAAATCCATTCTAGACTCCAGAACGAGATGCTAAGTTACAGTTTAAATTTGTAATTTCTAATTTTATGTTACTAAGATAATTTAGCTGACATATTTTTAAGTATCTCAGACTTCTAAGATTTAATACAGCATCTGCCTGTCATCCTTGTCTTTTTATACTTAAGGTCAAATACTTCAGTATGAAGACATTCATAACCTGGCTCACAAGCAGAAAATAAAAGGAAACCTACCGTGGTAATGTACCGTGAATGGAATTCTGGGGCATCCTTTAAAAACGTCAAGCCAGGATGAGTGTCAACCACGTCCTGTAAAACAAGAACAGATTTTATCTTATGTAGCTGCATAAACAATTTAAAAAGGCTTTTTCAATCAAAGCAAAATCTTTGAAATATCAGGTGTCTTAGTACAAGATTGTATAAAACACATCCATGTTTTGTACTTTTTTTTTTGGCTGCATTGCTCCTTCGCTCACTAAGAGCCTCAACCCTGCAATGGCTAAAAAACATTTAGGTAATGAAAGGTGTGCTGGTCTGACTGTCTGATACTATGTTTATATCTAGTTCTAGGACTATGTCTACATCTATATTTGTATTAATCTAACCATCAAATATGTATGTATGTATGTATGCATACTTGCATTGTACATATGTATCTATCCACCTGTCTGTCTCCACACAAAACACGCAAACCCATGCCTGATATCTAGAGGTATGATCGATGTAAGTACATGGCAAATGAGTAATACGTCACAGAGGTGACTTACATGGTGGGTGGTGTAACTCTAAGCAAAGAAGGTCTTTAGAAAAGACGACAATATTTCAAAGAAGATTTCATCTTCACAAAATCATAATTTAAATACTGGAAGGTGTGATATCTACAGCACAAACTGCAAACTGCAATGTATTTAAAATTGTTTACTGAGTTTAAGAAGGTACTTTACAGACTAACCTCTGGCTGGAGAAAGGATGAGAGACTAAGAGGTGC
Source organism: Protopterus annectens (assembly GCF_019279795.1). Classification (NCBI taxonomy): domain Eukaryota; kingdom Metazoa; phylum Chordata; order Ceratodontiformes; family Protopteridae; genus Protopterus; species Protopterus annectens. Next base: position 546,612,257 of record NC_056734.1, on the reverse strand, counting down.
TGATATTTAAGAAAGGAAATGGGTTATTGCCTATGATTATAATGATCAGTTGACTATCAAGTACTTTCATGTGAACTTGTAAACCTAACAGTGAACAATGTTTAAATTAAAAATAACGTTAAAAATTATTATAAACATTTGTAAAACAATACTTATCAAAAACAACTCATAATGCAATACTGGAAAAGTTCAAATATATATTGGTATGAAAAAAATGTCTTCTTTCAGAAAAGAGTTAAACTGAACTGCATAGAGAAATGATGGGTAAGAATACATAATGGGTGTCTGTTGAATATTCATGGACACTAATCACGGTCCTTGAAAATGAGAAAAAAAGGTTAATAGGGAAATATGTACAAACTCTGAGATTGTGGTATTTTGGAGTAATCCCCCTAGTTCAAGGTACTATGATCTAAGAGACAATATAACATAGGTAGCAGGGGTGTGGGGGTACAGCCCCCTATACTGGAGGGTGGTGGGGGTGGAAAATTTAACAGTGAGTTCTGGAATTTATCTATTTATTTATGTTTGTTTAGAGGGTAGGTGAACTGGTCTACTGAACATTTTCAGTCATGAGATGGGATCTGCAAGCAACATACAAGCTGTAAATGTACAGCAAAAGAAAATATACACCAGAAAAATGTAAACCAAAACAAGAAGTGTAAGTGAAGTCACAGTTATAAGTAAAATAAATAAATCCACTACTCTTAACAGAGTGATGGTTGAGGAAGTACTACAGACAAGTTAATATTATATACAAGTTTCAAGAATATTTACAAATGTTTTGAAAACTTTTAGTTTACAATGCAGTAAACATGAGGTATACTGTTATATGCAACCAATATGAGGCAATATTGAGTTGTTCAGTTAATCAACCAGTGTCATCAAATCAAGTACAAGTGGTTGCATTGTAGAGACATTCTTTTAATGTTGTTTTAAAAGGCTCCAAGATTTGCTGTTTTTTAACTTCATTCAGAAGGGATTTCCAAGTGGCAGGACCCAGCCTGGAGAAAGCAGCGTCTCCTATGGAGTTTTGAATCAAGGCCAGGCTAAGTTAAAGTTTTTCTCCTGAGTACTTGTAGACAACAGTATTCTACTTTAAGAGGTAGTTTTAGCTTCAGGATTTTTTTTTTGGGGGGGGGGGGTGATACCCTGGCTTTTAGATTTTGAAAAGAAGAGTACTTAGCAAGACAGTCTATCTGTTTGATAGAGGCAGCCATTTAAGGCTTTTAATGCATCACAATGCTGCTATGGATCTGTTAAGAGGACAAATCTACACGTCTAGTTTTCATCAGTCTGCATCTTGGGAATAAAGACATTTCTAGCTATGACTGGATGTAACAGGTGTGAGATTCTGTATTGTAATTTTAGCTGAAAAGGTACTTTGGAAGTAATTTTGTCAGTACCTGTTGTAAAGCTTAGGAAAGTATCAAGAGTGAGACCAAGATATCTTTGTTCTGTGACATCAGGGATGATGATGTCATTATTGTCTTTATATCACATAAATTAGCATACCTGCAGCCTCTTGTACATAGAGAACACCTTAACACTTGTTTTCTTTCTGGCTGAAATGTAGTTTATTTAATTTATTTTCTGAAATGTCAAGGTTTACGCTACTGTATTCTACACTTCTGACAGAAGTAAGAAACTAAGTAGAGCACTAGAGAAAGAATACAGGTGAGAGGAAAATGTACAGAAATATGATGATTTGAATAGCAGATGATGGACCTGAAAAAAAGAGTTGTTAGAATCAACACCATGAAATACATAAAAAGTCAAAAAATGTGTTGTAATATCTGAATGATTTTTTTCACAAGACCTGAACCAGAAAAATGTAAAGTAATAAATATTAATTGCCTGCACCCCTCCCCACATTGAACTTGTTTTACTTTTTCTTTTTTTTTTTTTTTTTTTTTTTTAAACTTTTTTGTGATTGTGAGCTTTGACCTTTTGATGTCAATCATTTGGGATTCAAAATTCAGTGCATTCAATGTACTGAATGCATTCTGATTTTAGCACCTGCATTTCAGAAGATTGGCAGGTGTCCACTATAAAAAGCATGATTAACACCTTATATATATATATATATATATATATATATATATATATATATATATATATATATATATAAAACATAGCTGAAACATCTTAATGTATTAGAAGCACCTGAAATTCTACAACACTGTGTCAAAATCCTGGTTAAAAATATGTTGCATTAGATTAGCAAATGGTTTATGTACAATTCTCATATTTCACTAAGAAATTTCAGCTTTGGGCATGTGAAAGGTGGCAATCCAAGATGAGACATACATACGATTCCTTTTCCTACTGATTTTAATATGACACATACAAAAGGAATCCTGTCAAGTATTTAGAAAAAAAGGGTGATAAGATATTTAATAACTGGAGACCACTAAATCTTTAAATTCCAACAGCAAATCCATGCATCCATCCAGCCACCCATAACCCTTTTATCCCAATTTGGTACATGTGTCCGGGGTGTCATTTCAACAGGGACAGTCATCTAGAGCCAGTGTGCACTACGCAGGGTGGTTAGCCCTGCAGGTGTTGTTCATTCATGCCACATACATACATACACATACCCCAAATCTCTTTGTCAAAAGAAAGAGTAAAATAGAATGATGGGATCTATGAACAATACGTGTCTATCATACTCTACAACATGGTCAATTATGATCCAAGGAAGTTCAATAAAACAGAAGCTCATGCCAACCTCTGCTGCTGATGGAATGCACAGGGAAGGTGAATGCTAACACCACTATGGCCAGTGTACATACACTGGGATTAATTCAGGTACTGACTGACAGATGGCACAATACTGTGGTACACCAATACCACCAGCGGCCTCTCATCACTGTGGTACCACAAAAAGGACTGCAGCATTGACATGTGGGAGAAAACATATCAAAGTACTGGCATGCACAATCTGCTTTTGTCAGATTTTTACAGTGCTGGTCACTTTAAGGAACTGGGTAATAAATTGATACATTTCTTATGATGCTGAGGACATGAGGAGGAAAGTTGTACTGTAGTTGGAAGAGTAGAATGTCTTTGCCTATCACTATTCTGGAGGTTTTCATAAGAAAGTGCATGATTTTATTTATCCAAAATAATAAAGGTAACTTCTTTCCTTGTGTAGTCAAGGTGGAGGAAAAAGTAAAAGAAGGAAATGTGCCAAATGCCAAGATATTTAAAAAAGGTAATGTTCTCCATGGGGGTGTTGCTGTTGTCATAGGTATACAAAGAGTTACTGATTGAGAAGTAATGGTGAGCACTTACCCCCATTAGATATACAAAGTGTTACTGGCTGAACACTGATGGTGATCACTTACCCCCATTAGATAAACAAAGATTACTGGTTGAACACTGATGGTGAGCACTTACCCCCATTAGATAAACAAAGAGTTACTGGCTGAACACTGATGGTGAGCACTTACACCCATTAAATATACAAAGAGTTACTAGTTGAACACTTACACACCCATTATAGGTTCACAGGTTCATACTAGGCTATCTGCCCTAGGGCATTTATAAGCCTAGCCAGAGTGTGTTTGGCTTTCGCCACCCATTTGAAATTAATTTTGCTATGCCCTTTTTCGAGGTTAGTATACTGTGCCTCTGTCTAAAAGTGACACAGAAGTGATACCCGGGGTAAACCTACGATCTCCCATCCACTCATCAAGATTCCTCTTGAAGAGAGTCAATGAGGGACTCTGCCTAACCTGAACTGGGATTTTATTCCAGAGGGAAGGGAGCCTCTGGGTTATGAATCTGTCCCTCCAGCATGTCCTATTTATTTCAGTGCTGAGGTTCAAGTCTCTTGGCGCGTAGCTCGATGGGATTTGGATTTTCTGAGGTGCAGCATGTCCATTAATTCCGGGTTGGACATGGCTTTATACATCAGGCACAGATCGCCTCTGAGCAGGCGGTATGCCACTGAGTAGAGCTGGAGTTTCTTTAACCAGGCAGCATATGGCATCTGTTTGAGCCCTTTGATCCTCTTGGTGAGGTACTTTTGGGGTATTTCCAGTTGCTGCAGGCTGAACACTGATGGTGAGCACTTATCCCCATTAAATATACAAAGAGTTGCTGGTTGAACACTGATGGTGGGCACGTACCCCCATTAGGTATACAAAGAGTTACTGCTTGAGGACTGATGCTCTGCACTTACCCCCATTAGATATACAAATAGTTACTGGCTGAACACAGATGGCGAGCACTTACCTCCATTAGTTATACAAAGAGTTACTGGCTGAACATTGATGGTGAGCACTTACCCCAATTAAATATACGAAGAGTTATTGCGTGAACACTGATGGTGAGCACTTACCCCATTAGATATACAAAGAGTTATTGGTTGAGGACTGATGGTGAGCACTTACTCCCATTAGATATACAAAGAGTTATTGGTTGAGGACTGATGGTGAGCACTTACCCCCATTAGATATACAAGGAGTTACTGGCTGAACACTGATGGTGAGCACTTATCCCCATTAGATATAGAAAGAGTTACTGGCTGAACACTGATGGTGAGCACTTATCCCCATTAGATATACAAATAGTTACTGGTTGAGGACTGATGGTGAGCACTTACCCTGATTAGATATACAAAAAGTTAGTGGTTGAACACTGATGGTGAGTGTGAAGATTGGGGAAAGATGGGCAAAGTCTGCCAGCCTAGTCAAATAGAATTTGGTACATAATTCTATCATTTGTATATAGAAATGTAAATTACAGGCTTGTATTCTTAAATAAAAGAAAACACTGTAAAATGTGAACTTCAAGATTGTTGCAACATTGCCGTCTGCTGTAAGGAAAACTAAGCCAAGCATTTCAAATGTTCTTTGAAGTAAAATTATCTAAATAGTGGTGCTGAAGCGGCTGGCTGAACAAATTTTATGTATGGTATTAACTTAAGGAATAATTGCTAGAGTGTACATGTGAAATGTCTTTTATGGTTGTAGTTTCCTGAGCAGGTGTTAGATTGCTAAATAATGCAGTTTGTTGCCCTGGGAACTCCAGACTAAGTGTCAAAATGATATAATGTGTATACTGGGAAAACCTAAGTGTCAAAATGATATAATTTGGGAGGGCCTAGCAACTATGTTTGTTAGTGGGTTTAAAAACTATTGTTCAGAGAGAGACTGTGAGCATTTTGATCTTGATATCTCACTTATCAGTACTCTGCCTGTTGTCTTATGTAAGTAGTGTCTTAGAAATATGTTTTCTTGTAGTAATAGCTAGAAACTTAGAAGAATGTTAGACACGTGTTTTTCTGTTGTATCTGAACTTTCCTACTGTATTGTTTTAAGTTTCTGTGTGATCTCCGAACTCTTAGATATCACTGTGGTGTAGTAGTATTGTCTTGTGTTTTAATTATTTATTATTAAATATTTTAAAAGCCTGCACCTGTGGCTGGTTTGTGCAGAGATAGGTAAGCTCTAGAGTACATTGCATATTTATTGTAATAAGCCACTCTAATAAGCCTTAGACTGAATAGTCACACTACCAATTTGATAATAATATTGCACAGTAATAACTGGACACCCTTTTAAGGGACTTTGGGTAGCTGATAAGTATTAGGTGGTGGTGGCAGAAATTACTACTGTATAGTCTGGGTAAAGGGGCACAGCTGGAGAATCTGTGTCAGCCTTTCCCAGAATTGTCTGTGAAGTTTTATAAATACTTATCTCAAAGTGTGTGTGGTGTGTTAGCTACCTGGGCAGGGACATGAAGCACTGGTGGGACAGAGAGGGTACTGGAGGCTAGCTTGCCAGCTAGGCTGAGATCTGGACCCTATAGCTGTGGCAGTGGGGAGAGTCTTATTGGGACCTAGAGAGCAAGGGAGCAACCAGCCCCAGACTGTGATCTCTGTGTGCACTTAAGGGAAATTGTACTTTACTGTGTGTATTTGTTATCCTTTCCTCTTATATGAGATGCCCTCCCTGGTGTTAATGGTGAGGATTGAGGCTCCTTGATTGCTGGGCCAGGGCACGGTCGTCACATTTCTGTTGGCAGTGGCTGGGATAAGATATCCTCACATTTGTGGTTCACAGTGGTTGGGATAAGATATCCTCACTTGTGGTTTGAAGTGTTGTGGGTAGAGTGAATCCTGTAGCTTATGTACAGTGATCTCTGAAGGTCTTTTGTACTCTAAATCAGCCACGCAGTGTATACTCAGATTTCAGATCACAACTGTTTTATTTCTTTTGTTAGGTTAGTTAGGCAGTGTGAGCAGGCAGCATGACAGCACAGGAGTATGGAAAGCTGGTGGAGATGTGCCAGGCTAGGGGACTGGTGCATGGAAACCTGACTAAGGCAGACCTGATTGCAGCCTTAGTTACAGCTGCATCAGAAAACAGCATCCAGGAGGACAATCAGACTGCAGTGGAGATACAATATCTTCGGGGAATGGACAGCTCAACCTTTCTGCAGTAGACTTAAAAATCCAGCTGTAGCTAATGAGACTTGAGTTGGAGGCCAGGCATTTGGAGATACAAGCCGAAGAAAAGGAGCATCAGAGGAAGCATGACAGGGAAATGCTGACTCTTTGCCAGAGTCATGGAGGTAATAGGGAAGGGAGTAACTGGACCCCAGAAGCACAAAAGGTCAGTAAATTTCTTCCGCAATTTAAAGAGGGGGATGATTTTGATAGTTTCATTCACATGTTTGAAAGGGTACGCAAACAATATAGTGTTGACCAAAGGCTCTGGTAGGGTTCCTGACCCCCTTACTCCATGGGAAAGCTGTAACTTGTATATCACAAATGCCTGACTCAGTCTGTTTTGATTATACTGTTGTAAAAAAATGTCTGTTAGAATGTTTTAAGCTAACACCTGAAATGTAAAGGAAAAAGTTTTGTGGGCATTGACTCAAGGCAGATGAAAATGTATGTGAATATGTTGCTGAACTGAGCACTTATTTTCATAGATAGGTGAGTGGATGTCAGGTCACCACTTCTGAAGGGCTGGCAGACCTTCTGGTGAGGGAACAAGCCCTTAGCACTTTGACTGAGGAGATGAGGATCTGGTTGGCTGATAGACAATGTGCTAATTCAGATGTGTTGGGGAAGAAGGGAGACCTATACCTGGCAAGGAGGGCAGCCATGCACAGGAAGGGGATCCCCAGTACTGCTCATGGGTCTAAAGGAACCCATGCTGGGCAGCACAGACTGCCCCAACAGAATCTGCCAGTAGCAGGGGAAGCCACTAGTCCAAGTACACGTCCAGGACCTAGGGTGAAAATTTTTGAATGCAACCAGTGGGAACATGTGGCATACAGGTGTCCACGGAGGCAAGGTGAAGAATCAAAGGTGAGGGAGCCAGTAAGTGGGAAAGACAAAATGCCAACAGTAGGTTGTCTTGAGACAACAGGGGTATGGAACTACCATCCTGCAGATGTCCTGAGAGGAAAGAATTTGGATGAAGCAATACCATGTACCTATGCAGTTATATGCAGTAAGGCTAAAAGTCAAGCATGTGGGTCTGGTAGCCTGGGGAAGACCCAGACAGACTGCATACTTGCAGCCAGGACTGGTGAGGTGGACTGAATGTGAGCCACAGCTGCTTGTGGGTACGGATGTTCCCTTGGACAGGGTAACTGCAAAGGTAGAGGTGAGTAGTAGTACCCACGCTGACAGTGAGGCACCACTGTCAGAGGATGCCAGACTTCCAGTGGAAGGGGAGCTGGGAAGGGTTACAAGGAGAGAGTTGAGACAGGCTCAGCTCTCAGACCCTACATTGCATGGCCTGAGGCAGGTAGCTAGGGAGGCACCTGATTCTCAAGGGAAGGGGGAATCTGTATACTGGGACAAAGGGTTACTATACAGAGAGTGGACCACTGAGGGAGGGCTAGAAGGTGAGAGAGTACATCAGTTGGTAGTGCCTAGAGTCTACCATCTGGCGCTTCTAGCCATAGCACATGATATTCCCTTTGCATTTCATATGGGCATAAAATATACAAAGAGGCGTATTATGCAAAACCTCTATTGGCCTGGAATTTCCAGAGATGTAACAGGGTACTGCAGGACCTGTGAGCAGTGCCAAAAGGTAGGCAATGCAGGAGACAAGGTGAGAACTCCTTTGATGCCTTTACCTGTGATTGAGGAGCCATTTCAGAGGGTAGCTATGGATATTGTCGGTCCTCTGAGTACCCCAAGTTCCATAGGGAAAAAGTATATCCTAGTGGTAGTGGATTATGCTACACGATACCCTGAGGCAGTGGCTTTGTCCTCCATTGAGGCAGAGAAGGTGGCAAATGCTTTGTTAGAGATTTTCAGCATGGTAGGTTTCCCAAAAGAAATACTGACTGACAGAGGTGCCAATTTCATGTCAGACCTGCTGGCTTGTCCGTGGAAGTCCCGTGGGGTGAAGCACATGAAGACCACCCCCTACCATCCTCAGACTAATGGTCTTGTTGAGAGGTTAAACTCTACAATCAAGTCCATGCTACAGGCATTTGCAGATCAGTTGAAGAGGGAGAGGGACAAATATTTGCCCCATCTGTTTGCTTACAGAGAGGTTCCCCAGGAATCCACAGGTTTTTCACCCTTTGAGTTGCTGTATGGGCATAGGGTGAGGGGACCTCTAGATTTAATTCGAGATGAGTGGGAAGGTGAGTGTGAGTCTCACAAGGAGTCTGTTGTGGTTACATCCTAACCCTCAGGACAAGGCTCACGGAACTCATGGGCTTGGCCCAAGAGAACCTGGCAGATGCCCAACAACAGAAAAACGTGTGGTATGACATGAATGCTTGAGCTAGATAATATGCTGTGGGGCAGCAGATAATGGTTCGCATTCCTGTTAGACACAATAAGCTGCAAGCAGCTTGGGAGGGACCCTACAAGGTGGTAAAAAAGGTAAGTGATGTTAACTACATGGTTGAACTGCTAGGCAGATGGCAGGGGTACAGATTGTCCCATGTTAACATGATGAAACCTTACCATGATAGTGAGGCCCTTGTGCTGAGCATTTGCAGTGGATAGCAGGAGGAGTCTGAGGGAGATCTGGTGACTGATCTTCTCATTGAAGCTCGGACATGACACCTCGGTGGAAGGGGTAACAATGTCCCAGCAGCTATCTCCTACCCAGGTTCAAGAAATCCGAGCAGTGTTGCAGGAATTTGGGGATGTGTTCACTGGGAAACCAGGGTGCACCCACCTGGTGCAGCACCAGGTGGCTACAGGACCCCAAAGGCCTACTAGGCAGACCACTTATGTGGTGCCTGAGAGAGTCAAACAGACTCTGAGGGAATAGGTACAGGAGATGTTGGATCTAGGGGTGATTCAAGAGTTCACCAGTCTGTGGGCCACCCCATTGGTGTTGGTGCCAAAGGATGGCAGCACCAGGTTTTGTGTGGATTACAGGAAATTAGATAGTCACACAGAGACAGATATTTACCCCATGCCTAGGACAGATGAGACCCTAGAGCAGCTGGATGGGGCTAAGTATCTTACAACCACTGATCTTACCAAGGGTTACTGGCAGATGCCCTTGACTCCCAGTGCTAGAGAGAAGTCAGCCTTGGTGACTCCTTGTGGCTTGTACAAGTTCACAAAGATGCCCTTTGGGATGAAGAATACCCCAGTGACTTTCCAGAGGTTGGTGGATAATATCCTAGCAGGAGCAGGAGGGTTTGCCCTTGCTTACCTAGATGATATTGCCATCTACAGCCATTCCTGGCCAGAGCACCTTCAGCATGTCAGGGAGGTGCTGGGCAGACTACAGAGGGCAGGGTTGACTATTAAGCCGAGCAAGTGTCAGGTGGGTATGGCAGAGGTCTCCTACCTAGGACACAGAGTGGGGAATGGTAAGATAAGGCCAGAACCTGCCAAACTGGAAGCCATTCAGGCATGGCCTGCACCTGTTACCAAAAAGCAGATGAGGGCATTCTTAGAGACAGCAGGGTACTACAGGATGTTCGTCCCTAGTTATAGTACCATAGCTGCTCCCCTCATAGACTTCACAAGGAAGAATGGACCAGATAAGATAGTGTGGACCCCAGCATGTGATCAGGCATTTCAGAAGCTTATAGAAGCTTTGGGAGGACCCCCTGTGTTAGCCAGTCCAGATTACAGCAAATAATTTGTTGTGCAGGTGGATGCTTCAAACCATGGGGTGGGGGCTGTACTTAGCCAGATTTCTTCAGAGGGGGAAGAGCACCCAGTGGTTTATCTCAGTCATAGGCTCCAACCCAGGGAGGAATGCTATGCAGCTGTAGAAAAGGAATGTCTAGCTATAGTGTGGGCATTGCAGAAACCTCAGCCTTATCTGTATGGAAGAAAATTCACGGTAATGACAGATCACAATCTTCTAACATGGTTAAACAGAGCAAGTCAGCAAAATGCCAAGTTGCTAAGATGGAGCCTGGGTTTGCAAGCATATGATATGTTAGTGCAGCACCACAGTGGAATCTCGAGACAGGGAATGGGGTGAGGTACCCTCAAGATAGATCTAACCCTCTCAAGCGGCATTTCTCAAAGGTCACTTGAAAAACTAGCTTGAGTTCCCCAGGTGGGAAGAGATGTGAAGATTGGGGAAAGATGGGCGAAGGCTGCCAGCCTAGTCAAATAGAATTTGTACATAATTCTATCATTTGTATATATAAATGTAGAATACAGGCTTGTGTTCGTAAATGAAAGAAAACACAGTAAAATGTGAACTTAAAGATTGTTGCAACATTGCCATCTGCTGTAAGGAAAACTAAGCCAAGCATTTCAAATGTTCCTTGAAGTAAAATTATCTAAATAATGGTGCCGAAGTGGCTGGCTGAACACATTATTTCTATTGTCTTAACTTAAGGAATAATTGCTAGAGTGTACATGTGAAATGTCTTTTATTGTTGCAGTTTCCTGAGCAGGTGTTAGATTGCTAAATAATGCAGTTTGTTGGCCTGGGAACTCCAGACTAAGTGTCAAAATGATGTAATGTGTACACTGGGAAAACCTAATTGTCAAAATGATGTAATATGGTAGGGCCTAGCAAAGATGTTAGTGAGTTTAAAAACTATTGTTCAGAGAGAGACTGTGAGCATTTTGATCTTGATATCTCAGCACTCTGCCTGTTGTCTTATGTAAGTAGTGTCTTAGAAATATGTTTTCTTGTACTAATAGCTAAGAACTTAGAAGAAAGTTAGACAAGTGTTTTTCTGTTACATCTGAACTTTCCTACTGTAATTTTTTAAATTTCTGTGTGATGTCCGAACTCTTAGATATCACTGTGGTGTAGTAGTATTGTCTTGTGTTTTAATTATTTATTATTAAATATTTTAAAACCCTTCACCTGTGGCTGGTTTGTTTAATGATAGGTAAGCTCTAGAGTACATTGCATATAGAGTTTATTGTAATAAGCCACTCTAATATGCCTTAGACTGAATAGTCACATTACCAATTGGATAATAATATTGCACAGTAATAATTGGACACCCTCTTTTAAGGGCCTTTGGGTAGCTGATAAGTATTAGCTGGTGGTGGCAGAAATTACTACCATATAGGCTGGGAAAAGGGGCACAGCTGGAGAATCTGTGTCAGCCTTTCCCAGGAGTGTCTGTGAAGTTGTATAAATACTTATCTCAAAGTGTATGTGGTGTGTCAGCTACCTGGGCAGGGACACGAAGCACTGGTTGGAGAGAGAGGGTACTGGACGTTAGTTTGCCAGCTAGGCTGAGATCTGGATCCTATAGCTGTGCCATTGGGGAGTCTTATTGGGGACCTGGACAGCAAGGGAGCAACCAGCCCCAGACTGACTGTGATCTCTGTGTGCACTTAACGCAATTTGTACTTTACTGTGTGTATTTGTTATCCTTTCCTCTTATATGAGACACCCTCCCTGGTGTTAGTGGTGAAGATTGAGGCTCCTTGATTGCTGGGCCAGGGCACGGTCATCACAGTGAGCACTCAACCAGATTAGATATACAAAGAGTTAGTGGCTGAACACTGATGGTGAGCACTTACCCCTATTAGATATACAAAGAGTTACTTGTTGAGGACTGATGGTGAGCAGTTACCCCCATTAGATATACAAAGAGTTACTGGCTTACCACTGATGGTGAGCACTTACCCCCAGCAGATATACAAAGGGTTACTGGTTGAACACAGATGGTGAGCAGTTACCCCCATTAGTTATACAAAAAGTTACTGGCTGAACACCGATGGTGAGCACTTATCCCCATTAGATATACAAAGAGTTACTGGTCGAACCTTGATGGTGAGCACTTACCCCCATTAGTTATAAAAAATGTTACTGGTTGAGGACCAATGGTGATCACTTACCCCCATTAGATATACAAGGAGGTACTGGTTGAATACTGATGGTGAGCACTTACCCCCATTAGATATACAGAAAGTTACTGGTTGAGGACTGATGGTGAGCACTTACCCCCATTAGATATACAAAGTGTTACTGGCGGAACACTGATGGTGAGCACTTCATAGGTTCATAGGTAGGTACTTGGCTATTCGCCCTAGGGCCTATATAAGCCTAGTGAAATGGTACCCTGGCTTTTGCCACCCAAGAAAATTATTCTCCTGTGCCCTGTCAAGCAGAGCCACAGAAGTGATCCCCGGGGTGAATTTCCTATCTCCCATCCAATCATCAAGATTTTTCTTGAAGAGTAGTAATGAGGAGCTTTGTTTGATATAGATAGGTAGTTTGTTCCGAGTATGGGAAGTCTCTGGGACAGGAATCTATCCCTCCAGCATGTTCTGTTTATTGTCATGACAAGGTTTAGGTCCCTAGAGCGTGTAGCTCAGAGGGATTGGGATTTCTTTACGTGGAGCATGTCCAACAGCTTTGGGTTTGACATAGCTTTGTATGTTAGGCAGAGATCGCCTCTGAGTAGGCGATATGCGATAGAGTAAAGCTGGAGTTTTTTTGAGATGGTCTGCGTAGGGCATCTTTTTGAGGCCGGTAATCCTCTTTGTGAGGTATTTCTGCTGCCTTTCCAGTTGTTGTAGATGTCTTGTGAGGTACATACTAAAAGGGGCATTGTACTCTATAATGGGTCTAATGAGTGATGAGTAGAGGGGAACAATGACCTCTTTTTTCCTGGATGAGAAACCTTTTGTGATGAGGTGTGCCACGTAGAAGGATTTCCTGACTACTGTGGCGATGTGATTATCAAAGGAGAGACTACTGTCCACCTGTGTCCCAAGGTCTCTTATCACACTTTCATTGTTAAGTAGACTACCAGCTATGTGGTAGCTCATGGGTACAGAGTTTTTACCAAAAGGGATGACAATGCACTTTTTGGCATTGAGCTTGAGGCCATGGCTTTGACACCAGGCATCTCTCTCAGTGAGGCTCTTTTGTAGGATGTCCACATCGTTAGGAGTTTTGATTATGGGTCCTAGTTTGCAGTCATCTGCAAACTTTGTTAGCCTGTACTTCAGAGAAGTAGATACCAAGCAGGAGAGGACCCAGGACTGAACCCTGGACTCCACTTGTCACTCACTGGTCTGAAGATGGATTTAGAGTCTGCTACTTTCACAGTGTGGGGTCTGTCAGTGAGCCAGTTGGCAAACCATCTTGTGACATCGGAATTTATACCTAGTTTAGTGAGTTTATCTTTAGTGGGGGCGAAT
>NC_056734.1:546595712-546598157 GCF_019279795.1 Protopterus annectens | reverse complement strand
TTTAAATATAAGTAATTATAGCCTGCTTTAAAGGAGCAGTCAAAAATGTTTCACCTTTTTTATTCAAGAAATTTGGGCAAAGCCAAAAACAATGGACAGAGTCCCAAAAAAGGAACAAATTTTAAACATTCTTTTTTATTTGTAAACCAGGTAAGCCTACTGAAAAAGGTAAGGAAAAATACCTGCCCCAAAAAAATGAAATGAGCAGCTGCAACTGTCCCAATACACCTTGCATTGGTGTGCTGTGTTTTCATAAGTGGTGTGCATGTTAAAAGAAAAAGCACTTGTTTAAAGGGGAAAAAAGTTAAAAGAAAAACAGTTTGTGGAGCAAACAGCAGTAGGTATCCAGCTTCTTTAACCGGGCAGCATATAGCATCTGTTTGAGTCCTTTGATCCTCTTATGAGGTACTTTTGGGGTCTTTCCAGTTGCTGCAGGTGTCTGGTAAGGTACATCCCAAAAGGGGCATTGTACTCAATTATGGGCCTGATGAATGCAGAATAATAATAGAAATGATACCATTCATTCCACTTGGCAGCATTTTTCTTTCATGTACCAAACATAGAATGAATAGTGAGTTTTAGAGGTTGAAAAGACATGATTAACCTCAAGTCTTTTCATGAGACTGCATTTAAGTTATTGTATTTTTACACAACCTCACATTCTTTCAACATCTCAGTAAGCCTCAAAAAAGAGCATCACAGAAAAGAATGACTTGTGTATTTGTTACTCATTCCACTATAGAACACTGGTGGCACTGAAACACATGCAGGGTCTTATCTTATTATTTTAAATCCAACAGCAGCTATAAAAATACAACTTTGAAAAGCACTCAAACACTTAAAACGCAGCTTTGTTTAGTTTACCTAAATACCAGAAGGCTATGTAGTGGAATAACTACTCAAGGGAAGGAAATCTCATTTTAAATCCTCAGACTCTAGCACTAATAGAAACATGATTCAAGTAATACTCTATGGACTTGAAAGGTGCAAGGAAGAATAAAAAGTAAAACCAGCATAAGATTCACCAGCTCCTTTATCTGATTTATTTTTATACTCTGCATATAAATGACAGGGAACTCCCATTTATGCCAAAAGTATATTTTGATCCCAGTGCATAGACGTTAAGAAAGTATATCTGTGTACCTTATATCTTTTGAAACATCACACATGAGCCCACACAGGATGCCATTTACTCATGTCTACCATTCTGTAGTTTGAAGAACATGCTGATTGTGATATTGTCAGACTCAATCATTTTAGTACTCCTTGGGAACCAATAGAGTTAAATGTTTTGACCAAGCATTTGGTTACTTTCAAGTCATTCAGACCCAGGCTGAGTCTGGAAGTTTAACAGCCACTGGTACATGACAGAAATTAATTAAATGCGCCCTATCCATTCTCCTCACAGACACAGACCTTAACTAGAAAATAATTATTTACCACCATATATGATTTAGAAGCATGCTCGCCTCAAATGGGCATGAACCCACAAGAGTATGTACATGTGCACACACACAAGCTCACACTACTCTAATTCACTGCTTACAAGAATTAAAAAAAAAAAAAAAAACACTTTTAGACACCAGCTCATAGAAGTTATTGAGTGTAAGCTCTAGTCTATTAAATGGTACTTCCTAAAGTGTCTTCCTTCTGTAGATCTATCAGTCAAAATATTCAACTGAACTGTTAAGATTGTTGACTAACCAAATCCTTCAAATAGACATAAAACAAAGGACAAAATACATTTCTGAACAACATTGGCTCTGTTGTAAGGTAATAAAAATAGGTCTGCAGTTTGAAAGTTTGCAAAAGTAAGGGCTGTGAAAACCCAAAAGATGACCAAACATGGTGAGTGGCAGAATAAAACTCAACTATACAGACAAAAGAACTAGCACTAAATGACCAGACTCCCCAAAAGACCCATACAAAAGATTTGAATAAAACTCAACTATACAGACAAAAGAACTAGCACTAAATGACCAGACTCCCAAAAGACCCATACAAAGATTTATATAACTATTGTCAAGATCTCATTAGACCTGCTACACAAAATTGCAATATAAAATGATTAAACAGTCCCTTCAACTCCTCTAAATCTGGAGTATAATAAAAGACATGACAACAAAAAAACATACAGTGCATGCAAACCCCCTTCTTTGTGAAAACCCACAATAATATTGTCAGTATATTCTTACCTGTATGTATCTTTTCAAATGTCTACCAACACATAACTTACAATTGCTGTCTAAGAACCTGTATGGCACATTGGCACCCCTCTTTTAGGTAACTAAGGTAGTAAACAAATACAAATATAAATCTCACTCTTTCTAGTATGTATGTACACACACACACACACGCCATCTTACTCACTCTGAAAAGCGTCCAGATTCCACAACACACCTGTTTCCACTCCACTCCATCTTCAGTCAGTCCTCGCAAAAGAAA
>NC_056734.1:546518212-546588212 GCF_019279795.1 Protopterus annectens | reverse complement strand
TTTATCCTTTTGGTGAGGAACTTTTGGGGCCTTTCAAGCTGCAGCAGGTGTCTGGTCAGATACATTCCGAACGGGGCATTGTACTCAATCATAGGTCTAATGAGTGATGAGTACAGGGGGACGATGACCTCCCTTGTAAGGATTTTATAAAGTTTTGAGTTTATATTATTATAAAGTTTTGAGTTTATATTATTAACTTTTGAGTTATTATACACTATCTCTTAAAAAGAGATGTATTAATGTAGGATTTTCTTTCAAGTGCATATAAGAATTAAACAGTTTCTTGAATGTGTGTTTTCACACGCTGTAACAATAACCAGTTATAAGGGTTTAGGTCAAATTCAGTGATAACATGATGTGTCTCTTTAGCTTTCAGATCTTTAAAGCAGTGTTGTCAGTAAACAAAATTCTTGGCTTCCCAAATAGAAAATGTATGCCTGTCAATTTTATTTAAAATTAATGCTAAAAGGCATTATTTATTAATTTAATAAAGATGTTTCTTGTTTAAAAAATCACATATGACATAAGCAGTCAGTCATATAAATGAAAACAAACCATATTGGCATAATTTTAGTTGCAAGCATTCTACATCACAAACCATGTTGATATAGTTGTAGTTGCAAACATTGTATGCATCACGTATCATCTGTCCAGCCATTGTCAATCAAACATTACATAGCTCATTCAAATCCTGCCTTCTTTTAAATCTCATTTCTCTTGTGCATGTTTTGTTGCCACAATTCCCATTTTTTTCCTCTGTGATTTGTTCTTACCCTTTTCTAAAGATCCCAATTCCAGTTGTTTTATCTCTGTTATTATATTCAACACTTCTAGTAAAGTTGGTTTAGACTTTGGTTTCCATTGTCAAGTAATTGCTTTTTTTTGGCAGCCACCATAATTAGACTCAGCAAGGCCTTCTTATGTCTACATTGTGGCAGATTCTCTGAGCAGGTCTATAATACTATTACACAAGAGGATGCTTCACAGGGATGTGTTTCTGGACATTGTCCACCAGTGGCTTACTCCTCAAGTAGATCTGTTTGCCTCTCCTCTGAACAGACAAAATCCTCTTTTTTGTGCCAGAGTCCCATGTCCTCTGGTCTGAAAGATGGACACCCTCTCCTTTTCTTGTTGGGGGATGTTTCTTTATGCCTTTCCTCCCCTTTTCCTCTCTACAAAAGTCCTGTTCAAAATTCAACAGGATACTTCCAAAAGCTTTTTGGTGAGCCCATTTTGGCCCAGACAGTATTGGTTCCCTCTTCTTCTCTATATATACCCATGGACATTCTTCACAAGTTGCCTAACAGTGTGGATCTACTCACATAAGACCAGGATCCTCTCATCCATCCTCACCTGTCGACTCTTCAACTGACACTGTGAGTGATAGGATTTTGATTCCTTGCAGACACCTTTTTTCCTGCAGGTGTGCTTAGGGTCCTGCAGGAGGCCAGGAAGCCCACAACTAAGGAATCCCACTTATCCAAATGGAAGAGGTTTTCTGTTTGGTATCTTTCTCTTAGCCTGGATCCACTTTCCGTGGATGTTCCTTTGGTTCTATCTTATCTGTGTGAATTGGTCAATTTTGGGTTGGCCAATTCTTCTGTAAGGCTTTATCAGCTATTTCTGCTTTTTTGCCTTTATCTCCTTTGGCCTCTAGATTTGAGGCTAAATGGTTTCTTAAAGGCATCCTTCATATTAGACCTCCCAGGAAGCCTGCTTCTCTTCCCTGGGATCTTGAATTTTGTTTTAGAAAAATTGACCCAGGCTCCTTTTCAGCCTGCAACTTCAGCTTCCTTACATCACTGCTCTTGGAAGACTGTACTTTTGTTAGTCCCTACTTCTGCCAGACAGGTGTCTGAGCTTCAGGCCCTTATGCCTTGTCCTCCTTTTTTAGTTTTCCATAAGGATAGGGTGCTCCTTCGTTCTAATCTTCCTTTTATGCCCAAGGTGGTGAATGAAATGTCTCTTAATCTGTTTATTTGCCCACTTTTTTTCCCTTCTCCTCAGTCTGGTAGTGAGAAGGTGCTGCACCCACTGGATGTGCATAGACAACTCAGATTATTCATAAGTCTGATCAGGTCTTTTGTTTTCTTTCATGCTAGATCCTTGGGTTTGGCCATTTCCAAGCATTGGATTTCTAAAGCCATCTCTTTTTATTATTGCTTTCCATGGCAAGAACCTTTTTTTCTGTTAAGGCTTATCCTAGTATGACTGTAGCTGCTTCTGGTACTTTTTTCAAGGGTTTGGATACTGACTCTGTTCTTGAGGCAGCATTGTGGTGTTCTTTGCATGCATTTAACAAGCACTATAAGTTGGATTGATTTCCAGAGATGGAGCTGGCTTTGCTAGGGCCATTCTCCATGGGTTCCTGCTGAGCTCTACTGGTCCATACCCCCCCCTCTTCTTCCTAAGGTTTTGCACTCTCCCATTTGTAAAGAATACTACAACAGTGAAAAGGAATTGCACAATACAGTTTTGTACAATTTTATCATAACAGTAAATGTCCTTCTCTTCACTGTTGCTGCATTCACGCCCTCCTACCCCTTGGTTCTTTTCTGTTCTGGATGTACTGGTTATCTCTTTTTTTTCCCCTTGGGCTGGCGTTCCTACTGGGGCTCTCAGTTTTGAGGATGGTGCATGTCACCTTTATGCCCTACACTATACATGAGGACCATGTGTGTGACATATGGTGTACTTTAAAGCAACCTAAAGGCTTTGGTATACTGGCCAGATGTCAGGCTGCCATTTGCAAGGGATCTCTATTGTAAAGAGTACTGCAACAGTGAAGAGAGGGACATCTGCCTTTGTAGTAAGTTCTTAGACAACTGTACTTTGAGTGAGATGAAAACGTAATAGGGAAATCAAATAATTTTAAGATTTTGAATAAATCGTTCCAATTCAAAGAATCAAAGGCTTTTTTTTTTTATTAAAAGAGCTTATTCTTTCCTATTTAAAAATCTCCAAGAGTCAGTTCATTTAATATTTATCATGAGTTTGCCTTTGATAGATAAAACCTGTGCGATCAAAGTTAATTATTTGGGCTATGGGTTCCTTTATTTTATCAGCAAGACTGGACATCAACATTTTATAATCGTCATTTAGGAGTGAGGTGGGTGTATAAGAGGAGCAGAGTTTGGGATTTTTATTTTCTTTTAATATAGGTGTAATTAACAAATGTTTCCAGGAAGGGGGAATCTTTTTATGAGTTTGAATTTTAATTAAAGCTGTATGAAAGAATGAAATAGTGGAGGCTGGGAATAGTTTATATATTTCTATTATTCCATCTCTACCCGGAGCTTTATTAGGTTTTAATTTTTTAATTTTCTCTCTGTCTTTATAAGAAATTTGTTTACATAGATTGTTGTTTATGTGATGGGATTTTTCTTAATAGCAGGAGAATTGAAGTTTGAGTGGAAAGTTATCAAATTTAGAATTTTGATGTTGAGCTGTATAGTGAAAACTGAAAGAATCAAGAATATCCACAATGTAAGTAGATTTTATTTTTAAGTGTTTTTGCGGTTGAGGTCAATCTCAAGTTTTCTGTTAAGTCATCAAGTATATGATTAAATTCCCCACCTACTATTAAATTACATCTAGACATCATTCTTAATAATTTCAAAGGTATCTAGATGTGCAAACAATATTCAGACATTTTATCTCATAAAACAGCCTTGAACTTAGAAAAACTAAAAATGGCCTCTTACACCTTATCGCCTAAACATAATTTATCCAAAAGAGTTAAAATGCAATCAAAATTGATAATCTGGAAATTAAAAATGACAGAGATAAAGAATAGTTGTGCAAAATCTTACCATAACCGTAGATGCCCTTCTCTTCCATGTTGCAATATTCATAACATGAGGGATTTTACGCATAGGCGACCTGAATGTCCGGCCAGTATACAAAAGACTTACTCTGTAAGGTACGTTGGACATCGCACGAAGGCAGCAGGGAGTGTAGGCAGTAAAGTGATGTCAGCAAGTATCAGAACTTCTCTGCCACCAGTTTGAATGCTATCTTCTCTCATTTGTCTGAGCGCCGAGTGACTGCTGTTTTCAGATAAGTGCCCCATTGGGGATTTTTCTTGTATTTACTTATTGCTACTGCATGTTTTTTGAGGTTCATGTTATCCAAGAAAGGCAAGTGCCATTGTAGAAGATAGATTCCACAGAAAGACATTCAAGATCAGTGTCTGTTCTGTCTAGGGTCTGCACATGATTACAGGGCATGCACAGTTTGCTAGGTGTTTGTCCCTAAGACACTCCACAGTCGTGTTTTTGCCTTAAATATTTATCTGAAGAACCAGAGACTTAAGCAACTAGTGCTTGCTGTGGAGGGTATGTTGGGTCTGCCTGGTGAGCCTCCAAAGAAGAACGTCAAAAAAGTTAGTCCTGAATCTGTGGCTGAGCCTCTGAATCTGAACATCCCTCTTGATGCTGATGAAGACCTGGAGGTCCGTACTGTTGCTGGCTCTTTTCCTGCAGTGAGTACCATTTTGGAGGCTGCTAAGGAAATTGCCATTAGCATGTCCACAGTGGTCTTGTCAGGGTGGTAAGGGGGAACCACAGCTCTCTCTTTGGATGCCCAATGAAGTACTTCTGTTTACATAGCCAGTGAAGAGATGCTGACATCTGTGCCAGAGGGTTGGGCTACGCAGGTCCCTTCCTCTCAGCCTTAGGCAGATCTTCCTAAAAAGAAAAGAAAGCTTAAGCATGTGTCTTCTACTTAGCACCCTGATCCAGACTGGCATGCCTTTTCTCAGGGTATTCTTCTTTTTTTTTTAAACACCTTTATTGGATTATCACTTGTGACACAGGCAAATTTACATTTATACAAATCAAATTGTATTAAATTAACATTAACAAACATTATACTTCACATATATTGCTATATCTCATATAACCTAAGCAACATTACATAAATAATTCAGTTCCTGCGCCCCCTTTTTTCAAACAAGAGACATCTTTATTAAACCATCACTTATGATATAAGCAATCATAGAAAATGAACCACCCCAACACACTCCTTATTACAAGCATTTTACATCACAAACCATACTGGCACACTCCCAGTTGCAAACATTATACATCACGTATAATCTATTCAGTCAAACATTAAATAGCCGATTTAAGTCCTGCTTCTTTTAAACCTCATTCCTCCCCAGTATGTATTGTTTCCACAGTTTTCCTATGTAGTTTGCTCCTACCCTTTTCTAAAGATCTCAATTCCAGTTGTTTTAACTCCTAATATAGTTGGTTTAGATTTTGATTTCCATTTTCTAGTAACTGCTTTTTGGCAGCCACCATATTTATACACAGCAAGGCCTTACTATGTCTAGGCAATTCTGATTCTTTGTCATAGCTCAGAAAAATCATCTCCCTTGTTACACCAATTCACCCACCCAGCATCTCCGACAGTGCATCCCACAGGGAATCCTTAAAGTGCACCAACCCACTGTACTCCCAGAAAATGTGTTCCCAAGTACCTCTTTCTTTCCCGTCAAACATTCAGCATTTGCTGTCTACCTGAGGAAAAATTCTGTGGAGTCTACTTGGGGTATAAAAATATTTATGTAAACATTTTCAAGCGAAAATCCTAAATATTCTATATTTTTGTTGCATATTTGGGAGATATCCATATATCCTCCCATTGTTTCTGTGTGAATTGCTTATCCAATCTCTCTTCCCAATCCTTTCTAACCTCCTCTGATTCTTACAGTTATCACAAATAATGTATATGCTGTACTAATTATTCCTTTTTAATGGCATTTTCTGTTCTAGATTCTACTAAAAACTAGTACTGGCATTTCATTTTGGACCCCCCTGTTTCTCTCTCTTTGCTTATACTCTGATATCAATTACTGATGGGAAAGGCAGTCTCTAACCTGCAGTCCAAATAAATTCTTCACCTCTTCCCATTCTGTTACCTTTCCCTGTCTAGTTATTTGCTCCCAATATTCCTTTGCCAGTTTTCTCCAATAAATTCCAGTCACCTTTTGCTTGTTGTCTATATCCCTAATTGCAGTCATCCCTATCAGTAGAATCTCCTTTCTTCATTCCTGTGTTGGCTTAGATGTTCTTCATGCTTCACTGTTGCAGTCATTACATTTGGGTTATCTGCTTGCAGTAGCCCTCAATTGGCCTGATTAACAAAGTCTTGGTTCCTGCGTCGGTTGCTGTCCCTTCTTCCATGACATCAAGTCGTCAGGGGTATAAAACATGCAGCCGACACCATTACATCAGTCTCTCTTGCCGTGTGGTGCCTGAAGCAGAAGCAGTTTGCAAGTGCCAGTCGGCCGACTCCTGAAATTTTTGTTTTCGAGTTTCAGAACCGAAGTCTTCAACTAAAGCTAAGTACCCTGCTGGGGAAACTTTTTCTTGTTCCTTACCAATGTCAGTAAAAGTTAATAATTGCATTACTTGTGGAAAGCAAATACCTCACAAAGATTTTCATTCGTACTGTATTTCTTGCCTAAGCCCTGACCACGACGTACCTTGCTGTCAGTTTTGTGCTTTATTTAATCAGCGCACTATTCATCATCGGTATATTTTCCCTTCTAAATATTTCGGTTCTTGGTTTAATTATCCAGAAATGTCGTCGGTTAGCCATCCAACTACCGGGATTCCGAAAAAATGCAAAGATAAAGACAGAGACAGACCGCTGAGGTCCAAAGCTGCCAATGACGCTTCTCCTAAGCCAGTCGCCAGTTCACCGGTACTCAGTGAGGCGCTTTCAACAGCCCCTGATACCCGCTACTTCTGACTCGCAGGCCTCTACTGAGACCCATTTGGAGTCTGGTATGCCGCGAGATGCTTCAACTGTGGAACCTGCGGATGCCTCTACCTTGGATGGGTCTGGAGCCGCTGTGCAGGCACTGGCTTCTGAGGGTGTATTCAAGCCTATGGACTTGCATATTAAACCAACACCTCCTTCTTCATTTAGGCCAAAATCTCAAACCATGCCTAAGAAACTGACGCCCAGGCCTCATGCTCAGGCCTCTATGCTTAAAAACAAATGTTAAGAATGGCTGAAGATCTTATAACTCTAAGCAGGGGAAGCCAACCTCCCCCTTCTAAGAGACCTAGGACTGAAGTTATGAATCTTCTGAAAAGGATTCTGATTTTTCTGATGATCTGGATTTGCCCTTATCTACTTATGAGGATTCTGATGCAAAATACTCTATTCCCTCTGCTTCCCCTCAAGAGGATTTTTCTTTTGGTGAGACTTTATATACTCTAAGGGAGCATTTCCACTGGGAGAGCCAGGGATTTTCTGATTCAAAAAAGAGGCGTAGGGATTTCTTACTCCGGCCATAGCATAGGCCTTTAACTATTCCTCCTGTACTAGACATTGTTGATGATGCCTTTTCAGAATCTAGTTTGGCCCCTGATTCTCTGCCTCCTGCTCCCAGCAAACCTGACTGATATTATAGGGTTCCTGATTCCCACAAGTTCTGTTTTAAAAATCCTATTGCGGATCCAAAGACTATTTCACAGGGACCCAAGGGCATTAAGGCTTCTACTGCTAAAAATCCTACCCCCTCTGATAGAGACTCCAGGGTGCTGGATAGATGGGGTAAGAAAGTTTACACTTCTGCAACCTTGGCCATTAGGGCTTTAAACTGCCAGTTTCATATGTTAAAGTATCAACAGCATGTTATTGGATTGCTTAAACAGAAAATGATGTTACTTCCTGACTGTGCTGAAAATAAAGAATTACAGGATTTAATGCATTCTGCTGAATAGGTTAGGAAACATACTTTGCAATGTAGATTTGATTCATTAGAGGCCTCTTGCAGGGCTGCTGTTACTGGGTCTGTGCTCAGAAGGCATGCTTGGCTTAAGGAGCAGGGATTGCCTGATCATGTTAAATTGTTGGATGCTCCCTTAAATCAGGACCGCCTGTTTGGCAACAAGGAAGTTCTTAAAAAGATGGAAGATAAAGCTAAATCTATGCAAACTGTTAAAGATTTCTTACAAGTTCAGCCTCCTAGATTTAGTAGGCACTGGCCCTCTAAAAATTGGTCCTTTCCAGCCCCTTCCAGGTCTTCTCAAGCCAAACCCAGACACAGCAGAAACCCCAGGTTTCAGTCCCAAGGGACACACAAGACTAGGCAGTGGGGGGTTTCCGCACTCAAACCTGGGAGTAGTAAGACTCCCCCCTATGGAAGACTGTCTCAATGACTTGCTTTTAAAACTTCCAAGCACTTCCCAACTGAATGCTCCTTTAGGCAGAAAGATTGGCCTGCAGGCCAAAAACTGGGAACTCATTACCCAGGACAAATGGGTTTTAAATATAGTGTCCCAAGGATACAGATTTCATTTCCACGCATTACCAACACCAAGCGGGTGGCCAGATCTATCCCCAAATCAGTGGTCATAGGCCCAAAATCAAGTACTCACTCTCTTAAACATGAGGGCTATTCAGTTGGTACCAGAAGAGGAAAAGGGACAAGGTTTCTATTCGAGACTTTTTCTGGTACCTAGAAAAGGCAATACACGGCGTCCTATCCTGGACCTTTCTATTCTAAACACCTTTCTGGTGATTCCAAAATTCAAAATGCTGACTCTTCCCCAGCTGCTTCCTATGCTAGGCAAGGTTGCATGGTTGGCAACACTAGACTTAAAAGAAGCATACCTGCACATCCCTATCAGGGAGTCTTGCAGAAGATACCTATGCTTCAAAGCAGGCTACATGCACGATCAGTTCTCTGCACTGCCCTTTGGCTTATCTACTGCACCCAGGGTATTCACAAAGTGCCTAGCTCCAGT
Source organism: Protopterus annectens (assembly GCF_019279795.1). NCBI lineage: Eukaryota > Metazoa > Chordata > Ceratodontiformes > Protopteridae > Protopterus > Protopterus annectens. The sequence goes on along the minus strand of NC_056734.1, from coordinate 546,579,441 downwards.
CATTGCATTTTGCAGGCAAAGAAATATTCAAATATACCCATACCTGGATGATTGTCTAATGCAAGTAGAAAGCAAGGACATTCTTTTGAATCATCTGGCCTTTGTTCAAAGGGTACTGACTTGTCTGGGGTTCACCATAAATGAAAAGAAATCCCACCTGGTACCCTGTCAACAAATTATATTCCTGGGAGAAAGCTTGAATACAACTTCCCAGATAGCTTTCCTCACGCCAGAGAAACAAATTAATTTGACATCTTACTTCAAGCAAGTGGCCACAAAAACCCAGCTATCTACAAGGCAAATACTGCAAGCCATGGGGTTCATGGCCTCCTGCATTCTTCTAATTCCATATGCAAGGCTGCATATGAGGAAACAACAATGGTATCTCAAAAGCCTATGGTGTCAACATTCACAGGATCTAGAAGCAAGGATTCCTATCATACCTTACCTACGCCTAGAGTTCCTTTGGTGGGCAGAGGCCTGCCACCAAATCTGGGGACTACCATTCACATTACACCCTGCCACCCAAATCTTAACAACAGACGCATCAGACTATGCATGGGGGGGCTCACTTGGCAGGGAAGTGCATTCAGGGCAAATGGAACCCAAGTCAAATGCATCTGCACATAAATCAAAAGTAAATGTTAGCTGTACAGAATGTGCTGACAGCCTTCAAGGACTACATTCTTCCAGGACAACTAATTGTAAAGACGGACAACACCACTGTCATGTGGTACATAAACAAGCAGGGGGGTACACATTCTTACCCCTCTGCAGACTAGCCATGGCATTGTGGAACACAATATTGAGTTACCAAGTGAAATCTACAAGCTCAATTCCTGCCAGGAAAACTAAATACACTGGCAGATGGGCTAAGCGGAAACCTCATGGACCCACACAAGTGGAAACTGGAACAAAGGATTTTCAACATGTTGACAAGCAAATGGGGGAGCCAGATATAGACCTGTTTGCCTCCCCCAGAAGCATCAGCTGGACAAATTTTGTGCAAAGATTCCCTACAAGCTAGCTTGGAAAGTGGATGCTCTATCCTTCAGCTGGAAAAACCTATCAGTTTATGGCTTTCCTCATCTGCCTCTGCTCTCAAAGGTACTACTAAAGATCAAACAGGACAAGCCAAGGATGATTTTAATTGCACTAGACTGACCTCGCCAACACTGGTACCCACTCTTGTGCGATGTGTCACGCTTGGCTCCATGGCACCTGCCTCAGACTCCTTCCCTGTTGTCTCAGCAGGAGAACCAGATTCTGCACCCTCAGCTGCAAACCCTGAACCTAGCAGCCTGGCTAATTACCTAATCTCGCCTTTACCATCCCTCAGTAAATCAGTGATGGATATCATTTTAGAGGTAAGGAGGCCTAGTACTAGAAAATCTTATGCTGCAAAATGGAAAAGATTCTGTGCCTGAAACCAATCAAGAAATGAACGCAGCAGTGCAGGGACAAAGGGGAAAGCTATTTCAAAACAAACCATTTAAAAATGGATAGGTCACTGCATTCATTTCTGCTATAAGCACCATGGAAATCCTATCCCACAGGACATCAGACCCCATTAAACCAGGGCTGCATCTACCTCTACAGCATTTCTCAGGGGCGTCCCTACTAGGGACATCCTAGAAGCTGCTACGTGGAGTTCTGTACATACTTTCACCAAGCATTATCATTTGCCAATTTTCTCTAAATCCAGTGCTGGTTTTGCCACTGCAGTCTTGCAGGGCCTTATAGCTGGTTATAATTCTATTTAAATCCCTCCTCCCAACCTTAGCTTTGGGAATATACCCAAATGTAATGACTGCAACAGTGAAACATGAAGAACATAGCACAGTTGTGTACACTTACCATAAATGTAGATGTTCAAGTGTGTTCACTGTTGCAGTCCTGGTTGCCCTCCCTCCAACCCCCTTCTTCTTTTGGCTATACCTCTACTCTCACTTACTATGCTCTAAAAGCTTTTTGGTGTATTTGCTTTTTTGTTGGAGGTATATCCTTGTATTTATAGATTTGATTGCTTCCCATTAGGGGGGCACCTGACATCTGGGGCAAGAAAAACTGATGTAATGGCGTTGGCTGCATGTTTTATACCCCTGATGTCATGGAAGAAGGGACAGCAACCGACAATGGACCCAAGACTTTGTAATCAGGCCGACTGAGGGGCTACTGCAAGCAGATAACCCAAATGTAATGATTGCAACAGTGAATACACTCGAACATTTACATTTATGTTAAGTGTACACAACTGTACTTTCTTAGGATACTTTCTGCTATTTTTTGGATATAATATTGTGTATGATTATTGTTATTCTTCTTAAAGGCCTGTATCCAAAATTCCAGTCTCCCCTTGTTTCTTGAGCTTCCACCTTCATTTCAACATGAACCCTTTCCACTTTGAGTTATAGTTTCTGCTTGTACTATGTTTATTATGTCCCAATAAATATGGATATTGCTGAACCAATTCATGCTTGGGTACATCATTTACCACTATTGCCTTTGTTTTAGCTTCATTAATTTTATATTCCAAAAAGATTTGAAACCATCTCAGAATGTTCCACAGCACTGAAATGTCTCTGTGATTTTGTCAGGTAGAAAATTATATCATCTGCAAAAAGAGCCAGCTTTTTTGACTACCATACTAATTATGTCATTGAATTTCTGAGTCTTATTTTCTTTACCGGTGGTTCTAAATGTAATGCTAATAATAAAGGGGAAAGAGGAACCCCCCCCCCCCCTGCCTGGTTCCTCTGCTCAAGCAGAAGTTATCAAAGAGGAACCCCACCCACTTTAATTTTCACCTCCAATCCCACATGTATTCTCCTAATGAACCTTATAATTTTTTTCAGGAAATATAAATGCTTCCATTGCCCTCCTAATAAAGTCCCAGCGTACTCTGTCAAATGCTTTCTCTACATTAGGTCCTAACAACAGCAATGGTATTTTCTTACATTCTGCTTCCCTCTGGATCATCAGTGTTCTGTTAATGTTGTCAAATGCGTGCTTCTAAACCATATTGATCCATATCTATCAATTTTAGCATTACTTTTGTCATGCTTTTAGCCATTATAGACATGAACTCTTTGTAATCATGGTTTAGTATTGAAATGGGCCTGTATGAAACTGCTTCTAATGGATCTTTGCCCTCTTTAGGTATTACAGCTACCACTGCTTTCTTCCTGGATGTTGGTACTTCTCTTCCTCTTAAAATACTGTTAAAACCCTCCGGATCTTTATCAGTCTTTTCCCTCCTAGCTTCCAAACTTCCACAGGAGTACCATCCATTCCTGGGGACTTTCCTGTAGATTGGTTATACATCACAACTTTTATCTGATCTCCTCCTGTCCTAACCATTAGTAATTGAGCCACATCTACCTCTAACCTTGGCGTATTTAATTATTCCATAAACATTTCCATTTGTATCTTTTTTTTGATTTCCGTATTTCTCTGCTTTATGCAGACTTTCGTAGAATTTCCAAAATGTTTTATTACCCCTACAGGATCTCTTGTAACCTTCCTTGGTATAGTCTCCCTAAGCTTGGCAACAGCCCTTTCTACTTTCTGTTTTCTGAGTCGATGTGCTAAAAGTTTTTGTGCTGTACTGTTGTCAAAAAATAGTTGTTTTAACACCAAACTTTGTAAACTCATGCATATTATCAAGGTAATCCCTTATTTTCTGCATAGCATTCTGCAGTTGATCCTCCTCATGTTCTGTGATATTCTCCTTATTCTGTAACTAAACATTTGATAGTCCCTGAAAATAATTTGTGTTACTTCTTAACCATAGCTCCCTTTCTTTTATTTCCACCCTATTTTTTAAACTCCACTTTAATATTATCTCATTCCCTAGGTATATTTTCAGAAGAAATTTCTATCCTCTCTAATAGCTCTTGAATAATCTCCACTATCCATTCCTTAAATTCCTCTCTTTTCAACAGATAGGTGGGAAAGTGCCAGTGTTTCATTTTTTATTTTATTACCATTTTTTTATTTTAGTTATTATTGATGCATGGTCTGAAATAGTTATTGGGTGTCTACCAAGACCTTCAATTAAATGCACATGTTCCTGTGAAATGTAAATTCTATCTAGCCTAGCTCCTTTTTTTATATCTTGGGGAATAATATGTAAATTCATTCCAAACTCCCGTTGGTGAATTCACATCTTCCATGCCAAATATTTTCATAAATTTCTTCAAAAATTTACCCTCCTTTGTTATACTTTCCCTTCTGGGCCCTCCATATACATCTTCACTGTTGTAAATCCCATTCCATTCCCCACCTATAAGTAATATTACTTGCTGAAAATTGATTGCTTCTCCCTGAATTTTCTTTAGCTCCGTTATAGCAGTTTTATGTGGAATATAAATACATGCCAGTATAATCCTCCTCCCTTGACAGTAGCCCCTTAGCACTACAAATCTGCCACTATCTTTTTTTATTCTCTTCTTTCACTGTTGGAGCTCCTCTTGCAATTAATATAATTATTCTTATTTTCCTTTGTCCCAGATATTCTGCTGAATAACCACCCTGAATACCTTTCTTTAATAAATTCACATGTTCAGTTCTTTCTGAGTGCGTCTCCTGTAACATAGCTTTTTGCATTCGACATTTTTTAACATAGTTCACTACTGTTTCTTTTTTTGTATTTATCTGTGAGACCATTGACATTTAAAGACATTAGAGAAAGCATCATTACATTAAAAAGTTATTCCCACATTTTTTGTTTACACAATAGCTAGAACTAGCTAGAACTAGACATTTATGTGCATACAATGTTTGACAGGTTAAACCTTTGTACAGTTGTTTCTTGTGATATCCATTTGAGCTTATGTCATGTCTTCCAAAACTTTTTGTTCTATTGAAAGCCCTCAAACTGAAAAACAACAACCCCATACCATCTAAAATTTATTAACTTAATACTAACACACAAAACTATGTACATCTTCAAGTACTGAAGTTTTACGCTCCTAATAGGAACAAAAGTCTCAAACTGACAGTTGCTTGAGTTAACCTAAAAGAAAAATTAGACATGCTAAGATGCATGGTGCAGCCTGTGCTTCTACTAAGCGCTAATTGGTTTTGTCTTTTCTTATCTGTTTTTTTTTTTCTTCAGCCATTGACTCTCCACAAGCCTGTAGCCAGTTTCCCTTTATCAGATTGTTTCCATGGAAAGATGAAGACCAGCTGCAGAATTGCTACATAGCATACATGTTTTTGCTATAAAACAGCCCAATAATAATCTTTTTCATTTACTTGCTTACTCTTAAAATGCATTACTAAATCAGTCTAAGGTCCTTAACCCATTCTTTTCCTCTTGCAAGAATGAGAAAAAAAAACATTTTTTTTTTCTTTTGTCATGCTGTTTTAACCAGGCTTTCACTGCATTACCTACATTTCTTAAAACTGAACAAGAAGAAAGAACAAAGGGAAAAAGAAAAAACAGCAGCACCTGTTTAAAATACCCATTACACTTAATAATGCTAGTAAGAAAAAAGTCTTTACTTTAGTTGTTTCTCCCTCCCATTCCCCTCCTCAAAGCATTTTTGAACATTAATGACATGAAATAGGATATATGCTTTAGAGTTCCCGACCAGTCCAACAGATTCTGAAAAAGGACAGTATTTCCAGGTTTTCTTGTTCTATCATATTTCACACATATAATTATTGCATTGTAATCCCACATTAAATTATTGGTTTTATTACAGTTCATCTCCATCTTCCAAATCCTGTCACTGCTTTATTTCCAATGCGCTATCAATACTGGCCTTCAGGGCCATTAATTATCAAGCATACATGTCCAAATATGTTTTGGCATTGCTCTCTCAGGCTTCACAGCTGCTGTCAGACCTTCCAGACTCTACAGTTAAGGTTCAGAGTTCTTCCCTCATGACAGCCTTTTCCCAAGTGACTCATCATTCAGTAAAATGCAGCTATGATGCAGTTGAAGTATGTCAGATCAGCAGCGTCTGGCTTGGTCCTAAAAATATATTCTTGGTTGAGATTTCAACCCTTGCCTGATAATATCAAGGCAAAACTTATGGATTCTCTTCTTGATAATTCTACCCTCTTTGGAGCTAATGCTGCTGCCCTTTTCACATCTCTTCAGGAAAAAGGGACTGAGTTACAGGACCTTAAGCATACTTTTGTGTCCCCAGTTCTTAAGTATCACAGGAACTGTCTTTTCCAAGGCACATTTTTTGAGGAAACAATCATGTACCCCTTGTCCACTTCCAAGAAAGGGACATGCAAACAGGCTGTTCCAGGACTCAGCCTGCCACTGCTCAAAAGCCTTCCCTTACAGACAAAGCAGGTAGTATGCAACTGCAAATATTCCTGTTTCCCAGTGCCCCCCCCCCCTTTCTTCCTAGGCAAACATTACTACAGACAACTGGGTGCTTTCAGTTGTCCAGAATGGATATTACACGGTTTGGAACTCCATTCCACCGTTCATGGGTATCCCTCAACCCTCTCAAGACCAGCTTCCTCTTTTCCCTAAGGTACTTCAGGACCTGATTTCACAGGGAACCATTCAAGAAGTCCCTTCCCAACAAAGAGGAAGAGGTTTTTACTCAAGTATGTTACTAGTTCCCAGGAAGGATATCACATGGAGACTATCTGTCTCACCTCATCCTCCTTCTGTAGGTTCCCACCTTCTGCATACTCTCCCTCCAAACCTTGTTCCCAGTTCTACTGCCTCAGGCCTTCCTGGTGTCTCTGGACATCAAAAATGCATATCTTCATATCCCCATTCATTCCCTTTTCAGGAAATACTTTTTTCTGTTGCTTCTTCTCATGTTCAGTTCTATACTTTGCCCTTTGGAGACTCCACTGCCCCAAGGGTATTTACAAAATGCTTGACTTCTGTTATCGCCTTTTGCAGACTTCAAGGAATACACGTTTTTCTTTACATGGACGACCTGCTAATTCAAGCAATTCATTTAGAAGTAATGCTGGTAAACCTCCAGGAAAATCATCAGCTTGCTTCTAAGCCTAGGATTCACTATCAGTTACCAGAAATTCTCACTACTTCTCAGGACCAGGTCTTCCTGGGGCATAGGATAAGGACATATCTCGTTATGGTATTTCTGCCCCTTCAGAAAGTACAATCTCTTCTAGCTTACTTTCAGCAACTCCTAACACTCACTTCTTTGACAGCAAGGGAGTTTCTCAGACTTCTGGGATTTATGGCATCCATTATTCCCATGCTACCCTTGGTCAAACTCCACATGAGGAAATTCCAGTGATTTCTAAAATCTCTCTGTTCACAGCATGCAGATACCCTGGATTTTGTTCCTTTTTCTTCCTTGTCTAAAGAATGAACTGCAGTTGCAGTGGTGGATTCAGAAAATTTCACTGAACCCAGGTTTCCCTCTGCATCCCCCTCTTCCTGTGCAGGAGCTGTTCACAGATGTCTCGGACCTGGAGTGGGGAACAACCTTAGGAAACCTGAAGGTCCAGGGTCTTTGGTCCCCCTCTATAAGGAAGGAACACATAAACATCAAAGAAATGAGGGCTTTAATTTTTGCTCTTCAAGATTTCCAGTCTTCTCTTCGTCCAGGCTGTTCACCGACAAAACCACAGTTCTTTGGTGTATGAACAAACAGGGTGGAACAAAGTCTTATCTGCTTTGCAGGTTGGCTGTTCAGGCTTGGGAGATTGCTTCCCAATCAAAATCACCTTACAAGCAGTCTACATTCCTTCAGCTCAAAATGTTCTGGCAGACACTGTAAGCAGGTCCATGACTCATTCCAATGAATGGATGCTCCACAGGGATGTGTTTCTGGATGTTCTCCATCAGTGGGGGGTACAGGTTAAATAAATCTTTTTGCCTCTCCTCTGAATAGACAACTTCCACAATTTTGAGCCAGAGTCCCAGGCCCTCTGGTATGGAAGGTGGACACCATTTCAATATCTTGGAAGGGGATGTTTCTTTACGCATTCCCCACCTTCTCACTTATTCAGAAAGTTCTATTGAAGATTCAGAAGGACAAACCAAAAATCTTATTGGTAATGCTCTTTTGTCCAAGACAAAATTGGTTCCCTCCCCTTCTGCATTTAGCTAAGGACAATCATGACAAGTTACCTCACAGGGTGGACCTTCTCACACAAGACAAGGGATCACTTATTCACCCACACTTAACAACCCTGAACCTATCATTGGGTGATAGACTTCTGATCCCTTTTCAACACGTTTTCTTTGAGGACATGCTTCTAGTCCTGTGGGAGGCCAGGAAACCTAATACTAGGAGATCCTACTTGTCTAAATGGAAGAGGTTCTTCATCTGGTGTCTAAAGAAGCAGCTAGATCCATTTTCAGTGGATATCCCTCTGGTTTTATCCTACGTCTGTGAGCTACTTAAGGCAAGATTGGCTTATTCTTCTGTAAAAAGCCACGTATCTGCCATTTCTGCATGTCTGCCTCCTCCCTTAGCTTCTAGGCTATAGTTTAAGCTTTTTATTTAAAGGCTTCCATTATATCAGGCATTCCAGGATGCCTATTCCTCCACCCTGGATGTGAATTTTGTACTAGAAAAACCCAAGCCCCCTTTGAGCCTTCTGTCACAACTTAAAGCATTGCACTTGGAAGACTGTGCTGTTGGTGGCGATCACTTCTGCCAGGAGAATCTCTGAACTGAAAACTTTAATGGTATCTCCAGCTTTCCTCGTTTTCCACAAAAATAGGGTCTCTCTGCATACTGACTCCTCTCTCATGACCAAGGTAGTTAATGATTTGTTCCTTAACCAGTTTATTAATTTACCTTTCTTTCCCTCACCTCAAAATTCCAGTGAAAGGGTGTTACAGACCTTGGATGTGCATAGACAACTCAGATTTTACCAGGATAAAACCAAGTCCTTTAAGAAATCAAAGCAACTTTTTGTTTCCTTTCACTCCCGGGTGCTGGGAAAGTGTGTGTCAAAACAGACTATTTCTTTCTGCTGTGTTTTCCATGGTAAAACCTTCTTTCTTAGTGAAAGCTCATTCCACTAGGGCTGTTGCTTCATCTGGGACCTTTATCAGTTGGTTGGACACTGCTTCCATTTTGGAGGCAACTACATGGTCTTCTGTCCATATCTTTACCAAACATTACAAGCTAGATAGCATCTCCTAACATCAACTTAATCTCCTAGCATCACCCTAAGGCAATGCGATCTAAACAAGCTTGAGACCTGCTACAACAAAATTGCCAAATTCGCCACAGGGGCATCCTACCATAGTCACCACTGTATCTCACTTGCTGAACTGGGCTGGCTTGAACTCCCTCACCTCCTTCAATGGTATCAACTCTCACTCACCCACAAACTAACAAACCATCCACTAAATGTCCCATCCCTCCAGAATCTACTCCAACCCTATCGCACCACCAGACCACTAAGATCCAGCAACAAAAATCACTTGCAGATCACTAAAGCCAATAACTCTGCTGGTGAAGCATTATTCTCTTGCACCATAGCCAAATTATGGAACTCCCTCCCACCCACAATTACCTCCGTACCATCATTCACCCACTTCAAAACTTTACTAAAAGCGCACCTAAAAACATGCTGGCTATGCCCTTGCAACTCCCACTCTAATATCACCCACCCCATCCAACCACTACCTTTCTTTCCACTCCACTAACTACCTTGATTATAGCAAGCTCAGATGCTCATAAGCCTAGCACTTATACAGCAGGAACTTCTTATTTTAACATTTGTTAATGTCTGTTATGTACTTCACAGATAAAGATTCTAGTTCTCTACTGATGTATTATGTTCTTCATCTGTAAATATGTTGTAAGTAATTGCTATGTAAATTGTTAATCGCTATGTAATCTAATGTAACTACTGTCTGTTTATTTTAACTGTGGAGCTTTTCTCCCCGGGCCTCCGCTGAAAATGGACCTACACCCAGTCGGACACTCCCGGTCAACAAATATAAATAAATAAATTAATTAAATAAATAATCTCCAGATCCATAGCAGGGTTTGCCAGGGCAGTCTTGCATGGTTTTGTGTTGAGTTCCTCTGTTTCATCCTCCCTTTCCCTTTCATGAGCTGTGGTACTCTCCCTCATGTTATGGATACTGCAACATGGGAATAAGAGGGCATAGAATAGGTGTGTAAAATCATACCATAACCATAGATGTCCTTCTCTTCCATGTTGCAGTATTCTATCCCACCCTCCTTCCCTCTTGATCCTTGTATTTCTCTGGATGATAGTTGTCTTTCCTTTTTATCCTTGGACTGGTTTTCTGACTGGGGCATTCATTTCTTTAGATGGTATGTGCGACGTCACTTTTGTGGCCTACGCTCCCTGCTGCTTTCATGCGACATCCCATGTACCTTGCAGTAGTAAAAGTCTTTTGTATACTGGCCAGACGTTTGAGTTACCCAAGCAGAAAAGCCCTCATGTTATGAATATCACAGCATGGAACAGAAGGACATCTATGTTTATGGTAAGATTTTACACAACTATTCTTTATCTCTGTCATTTCTAACTTTTCCAGAATGTTATCAATTTTTGATTGTATTTTAGTTTTTTGTAAGGCCAAGGCTGTTTTATGAGAAAAGATGAAGATTGTTTGTACAGCTAGATACATCTAGACATCATTCTTAATAATTGCAAACGTAATGTAATAATAGGTGCAGATTTTAATTGTATACTTGATGACTCAGACACTAGTAATAAGAGAAAACTTGAGATTGACCTCAACCACATAAACACTTAAAAATGGATAGAACTCAATTTAAAAGATAACTTCACTATGAAAGACCCCATCTATTTGCATTTTTCTCATCACAACTACAGATATGGTACACAGAGGAGAATTGATAGAATACTAATCTCTCAGGACATCATTTTAAAGATATGAGGATTTAATATCACTCCATGTGCCCTCATTCTAAAGCTCCAAATCAATTTTAAAATATTCTCCCTCTTGACTAGAATACTTGCTGATTAACTTAGAATTTAAAAGGTAGTTATTGTCTCAACTATTTTTTTTTCTGGAATTCAGTAATACTACTTTTTGACAAAATAACTTGGAATTTGGATATATTTATACATTCAATCACAACTTTCAGAGGTCAAAACAAATTTAAATTTACAAAAGACAATAAATCTATTATAAGGGAAACTGAAGCCTGATTTAGTGTTTTGATGCTTTGCTGGTCAGTGTTCTTTATGCTTTAGCCATTTTGTGTGTGTGTGTGTGTGTGTGTGTGTGTGTGTGTGTGTGTGTGTGTGTGTGTGTGTGTGTATATATATATATATATATATATATAACAACGCCGTATGGTTCACATCACTACCTACAAATTTCCCTACATTGTTGTTATTTGCCATATTAATATAGCCCAAGTGCTATCATGGGTCCTAGGGGAGGGAGGATCTGCTTACTGGAGCTTCAGAGTCGATGTTTTCGATGAAGTTTCGATCGGCGAAGCGTGGTCGAAATATATATATATATATATATAAAATGTGTCTATATATAAATATTTAGTTACGTATATGCATTCATTTGTAGATATAGATAAGTAGAGCTATATATGTAGTTTTTTTTTTTCTTACATTCTTAGCATTGACCCTTTCAGGACTTTAGTTTCCATCTCATAGTTGACGTGAAAGTTCTTAAGGGTTTAGTGCCCAAACCACTCTGTTTCTTTATCTCAGCTCAAGTTGAATAAAGATTTGGGTGCTTAGAAGGCCCTGTTGAAGGTTTGGAAACTGGGTGCTGTTATATCTTTAGCAAGGTATAGTCCATACAGCTAATGCTACTGCAGCAGTGATCATTTAAATATCTGCTGCTATGGAATGTTTGCTTACACAATTGCACTTTGTTTTTTATAGTATTTGCATTATGTATTAATGTTTCCTTACACAGCTGTACTTTTTATAGGATGCAAGCCACTTAGAAATTGTTATACAGGAATCCAGTGACTGGCCAGGAAAACGGGCCCAGTTTGGATATTCAGCATAAGATCACTGTTATGGTAGCCTAAGCAATATGTGTCCTACCCCACTGCTACTAAACAGCTTAAGGGCACCTTTGAGATGCTGTATCAGTAGCTTGAGAGGAGCTCCATGTAAAAAGACAGAACTTAGAGCTTTTCTTGCTGCTAAACAGTGTTCCTTCGGCTGACCCCCTTTGGAGTTGCCACTCTGCTAGCAATCTTTCAAAATATGTAAGTCCCTTGTTGAGGAAAACCATCCACTAAACTTTTTTTCTTGCTGGGAATCTGATTTTAAATCTTAGTCACTTCTTGTCAGGGAAATGTGCTGTGTGAATATTTGTGTGAGCTGTATAAAAAGCATAGTTTTTATGTACTGGGGAAGGATTTTGTGCTTGTGCAGACTGTCAGTGTTTTTTTTCCTACGTAAACCTGTTTTTGATAGTTGTAAAACTGTATTAACTCCTTCAGACTTCTCTACCTGTCTTCATTGCTTCATCCTCTGCTGAACCTGCAGAACAGTTACCAATATCTGCTGTTCTTCCTTTCTGTTTGCCAGAAGAAGAGGGTGTCAGGCTGGCTTCAATTGTGCCCCAGCTGCTGAAGGGTGACTGCTGTAGCTAGTCTTGGTTCCTTGGACCACTCATCTTTTCTCCCCTGCCCCACAGGTGTGTTGCACCTACAGCCATTAATGGCCAGGGATAAACACTTCCTCTTTGGCTTTAGGAATACTGTCTGTGAGCAAGGGTTGCTTGCCCTGGGAAAGGAGCCTGAGTCCTGGGAAAGTGTGCCTGTTTTGGTTTGGTCCTTTTCCAAGGGATTCTCCTAGGAAAAGGTAAAAAAAAAAGTGTCAGCTTCTGTTTTTAGCCCCATGGATAAGGGGGGTTTGGTATGGAGTTAATTTCTGCTAGTTATTTATTTGCTGTCATTTCCTCTGCTATGCAGAAAAGAAAAAAGGATTCTTCACTTTCCGACTCAGAAGTTCCGTCAAAAGAGCAGGCTTTGGATTGTAAATGTTGTGGTTCAGGATCTTCCCAACCTGAAGATTCTGATTCTGAGGAAAGTGTTGCGTCTCCCCCAGAACACATTTATGTTTCTGAAACTTTATGTGGAATGAAAGAGGTTTTTCAGTGGAATCAACATGAAGTTCCCATTGCTCAGCAAATGTATTATATGTTGCATTTGGATTTTCCCCAGTGAGCAACTTGTTCTCTAGATTTATCTGCTGTAGAGAATGCTTTTCTTGCGGCTTGCATTTTTCCTAAGAGTCAACCTCCTGACCCTAGGAAGTTTAATAGGTTACCGCAAATTTACAAATGTTTGATGTTATGTTGTCCCATCTCACCTTCATTCTTGCTGGTTGGGTTCGGAGCCAAAACCCGGCTCCAACACGGCCTTATACCAAAGCTCGAGAGCTTCTACTGGCTCAAGGCTAAGTCCTATCCCATGGTGCTCACTGCCTGTTCCCCAGATCTTGTTTGCCGCTTGATGCTTCAGGATTGTCTTCACTGGCTCAGGCTTGTAAAATTTTCATATTTATAGTTTAATACTGCTAATCTTCTAAATACTCTCTCTTATAACCTGTTAGCTTTTATTGCATTAGCCTTTGCGCTAATTATTTTCTTATCCTTGGTAATTTTTTCCCTTGCGGCCATTTTTCTTTGGGCCTTGTCATCTTTTCTAGAATCCGTTTTAGTTAGAGGATTCTTGTCCCTTTCTCTTCCCCTTTCAGGAGTCACCGTTTAAGTTAGAGGCATCTCTTCGGGTCGAGATAGTTGTTTAACTTAGAGACTTCTCCTCCTCCCTTTCCTTCCTTTTCTCTTTAAAAAAAAAAAAAACCTTCCTGTCTTACTACCTTTCTATTACTATTACTGTGTTAATTCTTATATTCTTATATTTTTTTGTTTATGGTTATAGTGTGTCTTCCTTACAGTAGACATGTCGAAAGAACCAGGTAAGGAACATAAATCAGGATTTAAAAAGTGTGATTCCTCCACTCAAAAAATGCTCATAACTGACGGACACACTAGTTGTGTGTACTGTCTCGGAGCAGTCAGTCTCCAAAATTCCTTCTCCATCTGTCATAGTTTTAGTGCCAGGGTCTTACAAGACAGGAAAAGCAATCTCATTTTAAGGGGCTTATTGAAAGTGGACGAAGACAATCAGACTTACAAATTGGATACTTCATAGTCTCCGGTGTCTGAGCCGACAAGCAGCATCAAAGTTAATACTTCCTAGGCTCTGAAAGTTGTCGGGCCCGAGAAACATACTTCTCCCTAAGTTCCATCTGCTTCATCGGAACCGTTGTGGAGCCGAAAAAGGAGTCGGTCACCATCCTTGGAGCCTGTTCGCTTGGTGTTGCAATCTCCTTTATTACAGTCGGTGGCAGGTAGCCACAAATCTTCGAGTCATTCCTCTAGATCCTCCAGGCTAATGGACGATGATGTGGAGTGGGTAGTGAAGAGGTTGCTCCAGACCCAGGCCCTAGCAGAAATTCTCTCGAGCCCAGCCCATTGGATCATGGAGCTGACAACGGTACCTTCAATTACACCTATTCCTCCTCTGACTCGAATGAGTTTGGAGCCGGAGAGTATGGAAGTCATTGTGCTGGAACTGCCAGAGCCAGTAATCACTACTGATATCTCCGCTCCGGTATCTTCTCTGGTTTCCTCAATGCTGTCGTCCATCGAGGGACCTGGGGGCCAACACTCCCTGGTCAGCTCTGGGGGAGAGTCGGACCCTTGTCAGAACCAGCTCTCCCACTCAGCACCTCAGCTCAGGTGAGTTTGGTTCTCACATCAGCCTTAAAGCCGCCCTCTTTGGTGCCACAGAGATGTCCTGGCCTCTTGGGGCTGGAGTCTCTTTTGGCCCAGGACCGCGGTGCCTTCGAGGTGATGCAGAGTGTGCTCTCCACTAAGTCTGCTCCACCTTTGGCTCCAGCCTCTCTTCCCCCTAAGGGACCAGTGTCCACCTCTTCATTATCCCTCCATCACCCACAGAGTAGAGACCCAGTGCCCCAGGAAGTCACAATGGGTGGATCCTCCTCTTCTGATACCTCCCCGAGCATTCCCCCGAGGAGGTTCCTTGGAAGAGACAGTGTAAAAAGAAGCACATAGACTCCCCTGAGTCTGTCAATTCTGTTACTGACTTAGAGGATTCAAAAGGGTCCCCACAGTCACCCTCTGAGGATGTCTCTTTTTCAGACATCTTGGAGATCCTTAAGCAGAGGGGTGGCTGGAAGTCCCTTTCCCCTTCTGAAGATGAATCGGTATACCTGGAGGCATTTGGCTCTCGCCCCTCCACCTCTTGGGTGTCTGCACCTTGACTCTCCGGGCTCAGTGGACCCTGTTCCGAGGAGGCCTAATAAGTTCATTATGACTCTGGAAGATAGGCAATATTTAACAAAAGGGGTTCCTATAGATGCAGTGGTGGTGGCAGTGGCCACAAAGGAGGAGTTAGCTGAAACGTCTGTATCTCTCCATCCACCAAACAAGGACTCTCGTACGATGGGCAGATATGCGAAGCGTATATTCTCCTCAGTGCCCTTTACCTTGCAGTTCCTGAATTGTTGCATTTCATCCTACTTCAGAGGGATCTCCTAAAAGAGCTAGCAGGTACCCTGCAAGCTGCTACAGCCCAGGACTTATTTGATAAGGTTAATTCCCAGCTTGCAATCTTAACCTCCATCTCATACTCCTCCATGCGCCTCATATCCTATGCAGCCGATGAAGCGAGCAGGGCAGCAGATACAGGAGTAGCTCTTAGTAGACATTCCTGGATGCGTCTTTGTGAGTTTACCGAACCCTTCCATCTTCCTTTATTGACACTCCCTTTGATGGCTCGTCATTGTTTGGGCCAAAAGTGAAAGAAACTCTCACCAGGAGCCAACAAGATGGTAAGACTCTTGTCTGCTGTTGAAGCCTGTTTTTCCGCCCCTTCCAGACCTTATCCCAATGGTCAAAAGAGTGGAAAAATGTGGTTCCGTAAGTCCAATGGAGCCTTATCTGACAGTCGTGGTGATCCTTCCCCCAGGGACAGAGGGGGAAATAACAATGGTAGAAGCCATTCACATGGCAGAGGGGGTCCGCATAACCAGAGTGACAGAGATACTTTCTCTGGTAGGCCCTTCCAGTGCTCCTGAAAGGAGGCCCGCTTGTCCACCTCTGGAGGCATTCGGGGGGGGGGGGGAGACTATCGCTGCAGCCAGAAGCCTGGCTAAATTTGACTTGTCAAATGGGTACAGTCCATTATATCCAGGGGTTACAACATTCATTTTCACTGTCCACCTCATCTGTCAAAGTTTCCACCTGGTCAAACACTAGAAATTCAAACGTTGCTAGAAAAAAAAAGTCTTCCATGAAGTCCCCGCAGCTCAACTAGGAACCGGAATTTACTCAAGGTTCTTTTTAGTTCTAAAAAAGACAGGGGACTGGAGACCCATACTGGATCTCAGCAGACTAAACAAGTCGGTGAAAAAGTCAAAGTTCCAGATGGTAACACTGCAGTCTATACTCCTGTTTCTGGGAAAAGACAATTGGATGTGCTCGTTAGATCTTCAAGATGCGTACTACCACATAAAGATGGACAGGCACGCAAGAAGATTTCTATGCTTCTGGCTGGAAGCCAGTCATTATCAGTTCAGAGCTTTGCCCTTTGGACTCACCACAGCCTCCAGAGTGTTTTTACCAAATGCATGGCAGTAGTCATGGCTCATCTGAGACATCAGGGATTCCAGGTGTTTCCATACTTAGACGACTGGCTCCTAACTGCCACCACCATGCAGCTACTAATCAAAGCAAGAGACTACACCATCCATCTCTTCTCAAAACTAGGCACTACTATAAATGCAGAAAAATCTGCCTTGTTGCCATCACAGCGTATTACCTTCATTGGTGGAGATTTAAATACAAGAGACATGTTGGCAAAAGATCCTCAAGAAAGGATCCAAACGTTACACAGTCAAATGCTTACCTTACTCAACAAGAAAAAAGTACAGGCAAGATTTGCCCTCAAAGTCCTAGGCTCTATGGCAGCGATGATAACCCTACTTCCACTAGCACGACTTCATATGGGAATATTGCAGTGGCTACTCTTCACTCAATGGTCCATACAGAAGTTACCCATGTCTCACAAGATCCTCATAACACACTCCTGCAAGAAGGGCCTACTTCGGTGGAGTCAGTCCACTCAGGTAACAATGGGAAGACCATTTGTACTTCCCCCAACCTGTCACTACAGCAACCATGGGTGCGTCCCAGATAGGGTGTGGGGCATTATCTGGGACAGACGGTCCAAGGGGTTTGGAAAGATCACGAGTACCATTTGCACATCAGTGTCCTAGAGATGATGGTGGTGCTTCTGGTGTTGCAAGCATTTCAGAACTCTCTTCCCACGGGGACTATTGCAATTCAGACAGACAATATGTCAGTGGTATGGTACATCAACAAACGGGGGAACCAGATCCTGCCCCCTATGTCGAGAGGCCCAGAGAGTTTGGCAATGGGTGATATCTTCTCAATGCTTGCTTTCTGACAGCAATGCATATCCCAAGGAAATCCAACGTTATAGCAGACAGGATAAGCAGAGTGATTCTCATGCCTCACGAGTGGTCCCTCAGTCGGGAAGTTGCAAATCGAATTTTTCACAAATGGGGCCAGCCTTGCTGCAACCTTTTTGCCACTCACTTCAATACCAAATGCAGCAACTACTTTGCCCTAATCTCCCCTCCGGGAGAGTCACTGAGGGATGCACTTGTTCACGATTGGCCCCTGGGACTTCTTTATGCCTTTTCCCCTTGATTCCAAAGGTTATGCAGAAAGCAAAGTTGTTGAGTTGCAGGTGAATTCTCATTGCGCCATACTGGCCTCATCACATTTGGTTCCCCTTTCTTTGGCCCCACCTTCAGGAGGACCCATGGATCCTGGACCCAGTGCTGGATCTTCTGACGCATCAGTCAGGAATAGGTTCATAGGTTCATACTAGGCTATCTGCCCTAGGGCATTTATAAGCCTAGCCAGAGTGTGTTTGGCTTTCGCCACCCATTTTAAATTAATTTTGCTATGCCCTTTTTCGAGGTTAGTATACTGTGCCTCTGTCTAACAGTGACACAGAAGTGATACCCGGGGTAAACCTACGATCTCCCATCCACTCATCAAGATTCCTCTTGAAGAGAGTCAATGAGGGACTCTGCCTAACCTGGATTGGGATTTTATTCCAGAGTGAAGGGAGCCTCTGGGTTATGAATCTGTCCCTCCAGCATGTCCTATTTATTTCAGTGCTGAGGTTCAAGTCTCACGAGCACGTAGCTCAATGGGATTTGGATTTTCTGAGGTGCAGCATGTCCATTAATTCCGGGTTGGACATGGCTTTATACGTCAGGCACAGATCGCCTCTGAGCAGGCGGTATGCCACTGAGTAGAGCTAGAGTTTCTTTAGCTGGGCAGCATATGGCATCTGTTTGAGCCCTTTGATCCTCTTGGTGAGGTACTTTTGGGGTCTTTCCAGTTGCTGCAGGTGTCTGGTAAGGTACATCCCAAAAGGGGCATTGTACTCAATTATGGGCCTGATGAGGGATGAGTAAAGAGGCACGATGACCTCCCCTGATCTAGATGTGAATCCCTTCATGATTAGGTGGGCTATATAAAATGTTTTTCTAACCACTTTGGCCATGTGGTTGTCAAATGAGAGATTGCTATCAACTTGGGTCCCCAGGTCCCTAATTACTTCTTCTGTACTTAATGGATTACCACCTATGTGGTAATTTGTGGGCACTTTGTTTTTGCCAAATGGGATGACTATACACTTTTTGGCGTTTAGCTTGAGGCCATGGCTCTGGCACCAGTTGTCTGTTTCTATGAGGCCCTTTTGGAGGATGCTTGTGTTGGCTGGAGAGTTGATTATGGCGCCCAGTTTGCAGTCATCTGCGAACTTGGTCAGCCACAGTCCTTCCGTGTTGGCCTGTACCTCCGAGAAATATATACCGAACAAGAGAGGTCCCAGGACTGAGCCTTGTGGGATGCCACTTGCAACTGGTTTGGAGTCTGACATGGCTCCAGCAATTCTAACCATGTGGGTTCTGTCCTTGAGCCAGTTTGCAACCCATCTAGTGACATAGGGGTTTATATTTAAGCTGGTGAGCTTATCTATAATGCCCGAGTGGGGTATTGTATCGAAGGCTTTTGCGAGGTCCAGGTAGGCTGTGTGGACCACCTTCCCCTCGTCAATGGCCTTGGTGACTGTTTCAAAGAAATTGACCAGGTTTAAGAGGCAGGATCTGCCCTTAACAAAGCCGAACTGGGTAGGATCTAGTGTCTATAGGTCCCCAATATCTTTATTTATGTGGTCCATGATGATCCTTTCCATAGCTTTGCAGACCAAGCTAGTCAGGCTTATGGGACGATAGTTTCCAGGATCCGTTGAGGCACCACCTTTGTGGAGAGGGACCACTGTTGCTGTATGCCACTCTTTGGGTACATATCCTGTAGTAAGGCTGAGATTGAACAGTAGTTTTATGTTTGGGTTTAGCTCTTCTTGGAGTTCATGTAGGACGCAGCCCAGGACACCGTCTGGTCCCATTGATGCCGTGTTTTTTGCTTTGGAGAGGGCGACTCTTACCTGAGCATGTGAGATGTCAGGGGGGCAGCACTCTGCTGGGATAGATATTTGCCCTTTTGGTGGGGGAGGGAGTTTGCGCTGAACCTGTCAGCTAGGATGTTGGCAATGTCTGTGGGTTCAGTGTATTTTTTTGTCATTTTGGACTAATTCTGAGCATATCTGGGAATTCCCACCCAGGTTCCTAACATAACTAAAGAAAGTCTTGTGATTATCCTTAGTGTCCTGTGCAATTTTTCTCTCGAAGCTGGCCTTAGACGATTTTATGAGTGCCCGTATTTTTTTGATAATACTGATCAGAGATGCCTTCCCTTTTTGTGATTTTGCTCTATCATGTAGTAGCTTCCTCCTTCTATTGTATAGTTTGTTTATGGCTGGGGTCCACCAGACAGGACGTCTGCCTTTGGAGGATTGGGTCTTGGTTTTATTTGGGATTGCATGATCCATGCATTCCTGAAGGTGTTCATAGAATGCATTTATAAAGGATTCTGCGGTCTGGGCCGTATTTTGCATAGGCCCAGGGGCTTTGAAGGATTCCACCTCGGTTTTGAGGAGTGTGAAATTTGCTTTAGAGAAGTTTTTCACTGTGGTTTTCTGAGCAGGGGGTGGGGTCGGGATGTGAATATCCAGTGAGATTAGTTTATGGTCTGATCTTACCAGTGAGGGATACACTTCTGGTCTGGAGCATAGAGTCCCCATGTTGGTGATGATCAGGTCCAGTATGCTTTCAACTCTTGTGGGAGTGGTAACAAGTTGTTCCATAGCATTTGAGTTTATAAATTCTAGGAACCTTTGGGCTAGGGTGTTGGAGCTAGAGTAATGCTCCCAGTCTATGTTTGGGTAGTTGAAGTCGCCCAATATAATGGTGTTTGGAGAGACCTTCATATTTTCCAGTGTTCTCAGGAAGGCCGAGTTGGGTTCCTGGGTTTGGGAGGGTGGTCTGTAGCAGGCTATAAACTGGGAGGCAGTTTTACCCACTGTTAGTTGCACATGGATAGTCTCTGATGCTTCGTGCTGTGCCACCAACCTTGAGGTGTGGGTATCTTTGAGGAATATTGATACTCCCCCTCCTTTTGTGGTTCGGTTCAAGTTTTGGGGCCGAAAAGCATGGTATGAGGTATAACCTGGTAGTGCTGGGGTGCTCTTGTGAGCCTTGAACCAGGTTTCTGTTACTGCACAGATATCAATGTTCTCCATGCTAAGGAGAGTTTCGAGTGCGTGCATCTTGAGGTTTAGACTTCTGGCATTGAGTAGCATTACTCTTAGTTTCTTATCCCTTGTGATACCTATGGAGATGAGTTTGTCTTTTGAGCCTTGCCTAAAAAAGGCACTATGGGGGTAGCAAGAGCCTTTGCCAATATCCGAAAGCCCAGGGGTGACAGGTGCAAGCCGTCCCTAGCGAAGCATCGTGGCTTTTCGAGCATGTCATCCCAGGCTGACAGGCATTGGATCCCCTTTGAATGACACCAATACTTAAGCCAATTGTTGAAATTGATTATCTTGTCTTCATATTGTGGCATCATTCTTGGTGAGGGTAAGATACTACTCAAGGTCAGGGTCATACTGGCCTGGGCTACATGCTCAGAGAGCTCCTCTATGTCTCTTTTCATGTAGTCCAGGGAGGTAAGTCTCAGGTCATTCACACCAGCATGGACAATGACCGAGTCATATTTGTACTTGCCTTGGAGTGACTTGAGTGCTTGTGTTATGTGGCGGATCCTAGCGCCCGACAGGCAGCTCACCGTGACCTTCTACTTGTTCAGCCTGGTGAGCGAGACGTCAGTATGCCTGACGATAGGGTCACCTATTACAAGTCTATCAGGTGTGTTGTTTAGCCTTAAGGGCTGTGACTGTTTGGCACACTGGCTTTGTGAGCTATGTGTTGCACGTGTTTTGTTTTGGGGTAGCGGTTTCTTGGGTGTCTGCTTTGGAGGTCTCTGCTGATTAGGCAGATTTTTATTTAGAGCCTCTGAGTATGTTTTTGTGTGTTTATGTGTTTGGTTTGCTGTTGTGGTAGGTCTGTGTGAGACTGGAATTGTAGTGAGTGTGGTCTCCTTCTCCTCCTGACTGGTTACGCCAGTACTGAGTTGAGAGAGCTTAGCCTCCAGTTTGGCTATATAGTTGCATCTCTCACATGTGTTGGAATTTGTTGGGAGGAGGAGAGGGTTGTCTGTGTACATGAGGCAGTTGTAACATTGCCTCAAGATTCCCAGATTCACCAGCTGGACTGGAGAGGAGATTGACAACTGACCTTTGAACATGCTAGAATAGTACTGGGAATTCCTTTATAATTGAAAAAAAGGGCCAATGGGGAACAAGGTACTCAAGGGGAGTTTGTGAGGGTGTAGTGCTTTTAATTTTTTAGTGCTGACTTATATAATTGCTTTAGTGAGCAAGTGCCAGGTAACTTAAATGCAATGTGTTACAGGTAACTTAAATGCAAAAACAACAAGCAATAACTTTCTTTCAAGTGAAACAAGGAAATAAGTACAGTAAGCAATGCAGATATCACTAGGGATCCACAGAAGTGCTGAAAAGCCGTGTTTTAGGTGGAATTAGCGTTTCAGGGAAATAACAAGCAAACAAACAAAGCTAGATTTAGCAGGCCTGGATCTAGTTTATGCTACAGCAAACAAGGTGTACCAATTTCAGTAAGAAACAGTTCAAATATATATATATATATATATATATATATATATATATATATATATATATATATATATATATATATATATATATATATATATATAACCACATAGAACATCCTACCTACCTAAATTTTACTTACTAATTTTATTAAACATAATAGATGAACTTAAACCATAAAAATATATGTAAAACTGTATAATAGAAATATACTGAATATGTATTGAATGCATATGAAATGTTCCACATTAAACCTAAATCCATCCATTATGACAATATTAATAAAGGCTTAATACTAATAGATTCATTGATACCAGGAAATCATGTGGCATCAGTCAGAATCTGCCATTTGGTTTCCTTCATGGCTAATAAAGCTTTCCAATTTCCACAAAAAGGTGTAATATCTACAGTATCTATAATAGAGAATCGGAACCAATGAAGGAAACCAAATTAGTAAGTAAAATTTAGGTAGGTAGGATGTTTTATGTGGTCATATATATATATATATATATATATATATATATATATATATATATATTTTTTTTTATATGTAAATATTTTTTTTTATATTCTTTTATATGTATATATTTTTATGTGATTGTAAGAATGAATATTGTTGTGTATGTTCTTTTAAATGACAATTGATTTTTGGCGCCAAAGAGGTTTTTTAAATGAGTTTGAAACAGTTGTTTAGAGTTCTGAGGAAGTCTGTTAAAACAGATGAAAGCGCTTAACATTTTATTTCAATAAACATTTTATTTCCTGGCCGAGCTGTGGATTTTTTTGGGCTAACCGTGAGCTTTTTTTGGTAGTATCATTGTATCGAGGTTTGGATTATCTACACTTTAATCAAGTTACTACCAAGCAGTAATAAATACAGTTGAATACTTTAAAGAATGCCTGGATTAGTGCTCAAGTTATACAAACAAAGCTAGATTCAGCAGGCCTGGATCTAGTCTATGCTACAGCAAACAAGGTGTACCAATTTCAGTAAGAAGCAGTTCAAATATGCAGGCACTATAAGCCTTTAACCAGAAATTCCCAGCTCAGAAGGGCAGAGTCCAGCCTCTCCTCCCACAAGAGTACAGACCACGAACCCTCTTAATGTAAAATAACTGGCCTGAAGCCCAAGTGCTTAAACCAGAATTAATGCACTTTTAGAATAACAGACACTGAGCCCTCAATCAGCAGTTCCCAACTTAGAAGGATGTAAGCTACCTGTTCTGCCACTACAGTGCAGACCACAAACCTTCTTAATGTAAAACAACTGGTCTGAAGCCCAAGTGCTTAAACTAAAAGGCTTAGAATGAGTTAACACCAAGCAGTAATAAATACAATTGAGTACTTTTAAGATGACGCAAAAGCAAAATAAAGTAGGAAGAAACACAAATACAGTAAAAGCAGATAATTTTTTTTTGTTTTTAGTGGAAAGTGAGAAAGGAAAGAGAGAAAAGAGTAGCAGAAACTAAGTTGATTGGCCTTCTCAAATGTTCTCCCTGTACTGGGTAGAATGAGGTAATGACACTAGACTGGGAGGAGGGTCCCAGATCAAATTTACACTAGGGGCGGGCAACTGCAAAGCCACCAACTATAAAAACACTATACCAACAGGGACGGAGGATGGGAAACAAACTGCAGAAATGTTTCTCACAGCTGAAAAGCAGCAGTGAGCCTTTAAATGAAAGTTTTAAACAACTAAAGGAGCCTCTAGAAAAAAAAGTTTAACTGCAACAAGTTATCAGAAACAAACAACCCAACAGATGCTTAATAAAAGTGGACAATTTCCAGTTAATACCTCACACACAGTGAAACTAGCTAGAAAAATACACAGTAGACAAAGTGCTATAAATAACAAAGAAATAAAGAGCAAAATAAACAAAAAACAGGATACTTAATGTTATATATTATAGCTCCAAGTTTCCTCAGTGTCCTTCCTTCGATCAGCTCAGTGTGAAATGGCAGAACACTCACAACTGAACTTCTTAGGTAACAGAAAGTTGAAACCTGAGACAGTTTTTGAGAAAGAAATCTCAAAAGAAATTATATACTCACCATAATGTTCCATGTTTGTTGTTCAATATATAAAGGAATGCTCCACCCTGCCCTTCACAGCCTCAAACTGACGGGCTTCCGGAATTATCCCCTGCAGTTCATCACATTCTAGTTTCCTCACACAAGCAGACTACTAGGAAACTTTATGCAAGCAAATGGAAGCGGTTCTCTTGTTGGGTTAACAAAAAGAAATAGATCCATTTACTGCATCTATACCTGCAATTCTGGAATTTCTGACAGAAATTTTTAATCAAGGAGCAGTGGCAGCCACTATTCTAGTTCAATTAGCTGCTATTTCTAATTATCATGTGGGAGACTTTGGATCTACTGTAATGTCCCATAGACTATGCAAAGCTTTCCTCAAAGGTACTTTTCTGTTAAGACCACCCTTCAGAGAACCTCCTCCTCCTTGGGACCTCAATCTAGTATTATCATCTTTGATCCTGCCTCCTTTCGAACCAGCATCATCTTGTTCATTGAAATTTTTATCTTGGAAAACACTCTTCCTGACAGCAATTGCTTCAGCTGGGAGAATATCAGACTTGCAAGCATTGTCTATCCATCCACCCTATTTGATCTTCCACAAAGATAGAGTCTCCCTCAGAACAAATCCTTCCTTCTTACCGAAAGTTTGTTCTTAAGCAAATTTAAACCAAAATATAGATTTAGCAGCGTTTTTCCTAACTATGGCAACAAACTAGAATATAAACTCCACCAATTGGATGTGTATAGACAGTTGCATTTTTACTTGCATAGGACCAAAGGATTCAGAAAGTCAGACCAATTGTTTGTCTCCTATTCAGAAAATAAAAAAGGTTTGACAATCTCAAAAGTTACCTTGTTCAAATGGCTTACTGAGACCATCACCTATGTCTATGATTCCCACAATAAAGAACTGCCAGGAAAAGTTAAAGGGCATTCAACTAGAGTGGTATCTACCTCCATTACCTTTCAATCCAGACTTCCTTTGGATTCAATTTGTGCTGCCGCTATATGGGTTAACCCTCATACCATTATTACTCATTACAAAGTATATGTGGCCTCTCGGAACAGGGCATACTTTGGTTCCACTGTCCTGAAGAGTTTATTCCCTTGAGCCACCCAAGAAAAAGGTGCTGGGGACTCTGTCCCAACCAGCACGAATGAAGGTGAGATGGGACAACATAACATAAAGAAGTTATGTACTCACCATAACATTCCATGTTTGTTGTCCAATATCTCGCCTTCAGTCTTGCGTCCCTCCCAGCCATCCCCCTCCTGTAGGATCTAGAGGAAATTTCTCAAAAATTGGCAGATAAGGTCTGATTCCCTTCTTGCCTTTTCTTGTTAACTTTATGACAATATGTTTCATATATTATCTTTTTGGATATTGAATATATCATAGGAATCTTTCTCCCTCAAACGAGATCTGGGGAACAGCCGCTAAGCACCATAGGATAGGACTTAGCTTCAAGCCAGTAGAAGCTCTTGAGCTTTGGTATACAGCCGAGTCAGAGCTGAGTTTCAGCTCCAAACCCAACCAGCAAGACTGAAGGTGAGATATTGAACAACAAACATGGAACGTTATGGTGAGTACATAACTTCTTTTTTTTTTCTTATCCTAAAGAAGATCCTGCAGTTGTTTCCTTTTCCAAAAGTGTTTCTGCTAGACAAATTGCTAATATCTCCCCCATTACATCTGACAAGGATGGGTAAGCTTTTGACAGATTTGATAAGGTCTAATCTGCTTCCACTTTAAAATTCAGAACTTTAAATTGCCAGGCTCATATGTTAAAAGTTTTGCCCTGTATTTGGACAAAATGAATAAGATAACTGGTAACATTCAGTCTTCAGGGGTTAAAAATTAATTGAATACCTGTTTTATTTCTGTTTCTTGATTACACATGCTTTAAAGAGTTTGTTTAGTGCTGTCAATGCAGTCTCCAGGGCTGCTACTTCTGGGTCAGTCATGAAAAGATTTGTTTGGTTATATTCTCAAAATCTTCAAGAAAATGTTAACACTGACAATCCAATATTGTCTTCTATGTCTGGCTTCAACCTGTGGGTTATCAGATCCAAGTCTGATCAGATACCGTCCAAATCCTTCAGACTTCCAACTCGCTGGCTCTGCTTCCTTTACCCACAATCCCCCACTCCCCAACTGACCCTCAGATCTAGATTGCTGTCATTCCTGTCAGCAGCTTGAACCGGCTCTGAAAATCTATGTATCCTTTGTTGAATAGCTTTCTTGTCTATTTTTTTTATCCTTATTGCTTTCCCTTACCCTAGTTAGTGCATGTAGAGTATAGTGTTACTTGTCGATAGATAAGTAGGCTAGGTGTGTTAGAGTGTGTGTATTTGCAGTGTTGTGTTGGGCTTCCTGTTCTTTTATTAAGTGTATTGTTCTGCCTTTTCCAGGGTTTTAGTTTTAAGAGTAATTTAGCCTTAGCTCTCATCCTCTAAGTACTAGAAATCTAGACAAAGCCAAAAGTAATGGGGGGGGGGCAAAGGTCCAAAGTTAGGGACAAATTTTAACCATTGATCTTATAGCCTTACAAAGTTGCTAGAATAAAAGGTTTTGTGTAGAATGCATTTTCTGAAGTCTAAAACTTAAATGACTGTCATTATTTATTGACTTCAGTCCTCAGTGATTTGCCAGATGACCACACATTTTATAAGGAAAAGACAAAAAATCTGGATATTTTGCGAAAATCTGGACAGTTGAGAGGTATGTTGTAGATTTTATAACGTCTGTTTGTTGTAGTTGGTCAGGATAGTATGCTTTATTATGGATAAGGGTTTTAAAAAATGTGTCACCCGTAGGTACAATTTACCATCTTAAGACGCACATGATAAGTGTGTATATTGTTTAGGGGTTGCCCATCTGGACTCCTCCTGTTCAATTTGTTAGGGCTTGGGTCCAGTGCAGTCAGTGAGTGGTGGATGAAGATGATCCTTAAGGGCCTTCTTCCCGCTGGTCTGTCTTCCTCCTCTCCTCTGAAACTCTGATCCGACAAGCATCACCACCTAGGGAATCCAAGACCTCCAAAAGTGATTGGAAAAGCTCCTCCTCTGTTTCTGTTCTGGGTCCTCCTCCTTTGCGCTTGCTGGACCTGAAGGTCCCACAGCTTTAGGGTCCCTCGCTGCCTCTGTGCCATCGGCTCAGACCTCTCAGTGCCAATTACCCTGAGTGCCGACAACAAGCAAGGCTCCAGTTCCATCTTTGAGTTGTCCTAGCCCCCTTCTTGGTTAAAGGTACTCCATCAGATCAGGTAGCTTCCCCCTTCTCCCCATCCACTCCACAGAAGCAGTCACTTTAGTCTTTGTCTTCTCCACCCCAGTTTTCAGTCTTCCTGACTTCAATCTCGTTCAGACATTAGAGTTCATAGGTTGCAACTTTGATATTATCTGTCAAATTGTCAGGCTCCAGGGCTCCAGAGTGATCATCCGTCAATCTTAGGCAGTGTCAGTTCTTGCTCTTTCAAAGCCTGCAGCCCATGCAATCTTGAAACTCGTAGGACACATGACATTTTCAGTAGGGTTGGTCCCATTAGCCAGATATCATATGAGGACTTTGCAGTTGACCAGGCTATACAGTGGTCTTTCATGACTAATCTAATGGACTTTCTGGAAAGATTGACAAATGTATGTCACTATCAAATGCACTGGTGGTTGCAGTCTCCTTTTATTGACCAACGGGAGACTGTCTTTCCCCTTCCTTTAGCCACAATAACCATGGATTCCTCCCTTCTTGGGTGGTTGGGGGGACATTTCAAGGGGAGGACTCTTCAAGTGTCAAATTGATCCACATTGATGTTCTGAAGATGTCGTCCTTGCATCCTTGCATTTTAGGCCTTTCAAGACGCCCTTCCCAGCACTGTGGTTTCAATACAGATGGACAATATGTCGGTTGTTTGGTATCTCAACAAGCAGGGGAGAACATGTTCTTATCCTTTGTTGAGAATCCATGAGGGTTTGGCATTGGGAAATTTCATCACAGCAGTTTCTGGTGGCAATTCACATCCTGGAGTAGTCCAACATTCTGGCAGACAGCCTGAGCAGGAACATTCTGCTTCTTCACGAGTGATCTCGAAGTCCAAAAGTAGCAGCTCTTTTCCAGTGCTGAGCCACTCCATATTGTGACCTCTTTGCCTTTCCATTCAACACCAAGTGCAGCAACTATTACGTCTTAGTCCCCCTCTCAGGGGTAGTCACCCAGAGATGCTGTGCTATATGCTTGACTCCTGTACACTTATCCCCCTGGTTCTTCTAACTGAAATTTCTCCAGAAGGCAGCCTGCTGCAGAGTGACAGTGATCCGCATAGCACCCATCTGGCCTCATGAGATGTGGTTCCTCTTCCTGTGATCTCTTCTGCAGTACCTTCTTAGGTACTGGATCCCATTTGAGATATTATTTCTCATTCAACGGATCTGGATCCTCCCAATCTACAGTCCCTTAAACTAGCTGTGATGTCTCCAGTTCCCTTGATGGCAGGAATCCCAAGCTTTCTGATAGTGTAATACATATCTTGTGTTAGTGTCAATGTGTTTGACTAGGAAGGTGTATTCCACTAAGTGGAGATATTTTGCACTGTGGGTAGAATCTCAAGGGCTTAATCCCTTTTCTTCCCCTTTAGAGTCCACTCTAGATTTTCTTGCTGAGTTGTTTCATTCAGGTTGTAGTTTTTCTATGATTTAATGTGCAGTTGGCAGCTATTTCTAATTTTCATGTTGGCAGGGATAATGTTCCTCTGGCTGCACTCAAGATTTCCATGGGTTTCCTCAAAGGTACCTTTTGTTGCATCCCCCAGTTCAGGATCTGGTCCCTCCCTGGGTTTACCTTTTGTTTGCAAGTCCTTGAAGGCCCCCCTTTTGAATCTTTTGTTACTTCAGACTTGAAGTTGTTGTCTTGGAAGTCCTTATTTTTTGTGTCTGTTATGTTGGCAAAGAGGGTTATGGAGTTACACTCTCTTGACTACTACTCTCTATATTTGGTTTTCAACAAAGATAGGGGTTCTTTCTATAAAAGTCCATCTTTTTTGCCCAAAGTAGGTTTGGAGAATAATCTCAATAACTCCATTCACCTCCCTGTGTTTTTTCCCAATTTTTACAAAGGTGAATACTTTTCTGCATTGTTTGGATGTGTATAGGCAACTGAGCTCTTATTTGGACCAGACCAATGCCTCTAGAAAATGCAGTCAATTATTTGTTTCCTTTTTAAGATCTAGGTTGGCCAGACCTTTGTTGAAAGTGACTTTATCCAAGTGGCTATCTTACTGTATCTTTTTTGCATATACCTTGAAAGGCAAACCCAAAGATCATTCTGCCAGAGCTGTGTCATCTATTGCTTTCTTCTCAAGAGTACCTGGGATAAAGTTTGTGCAGTGGCTACATAGATGGGCCACCATACCTCTGTCTCTCATTACAAGCTGAATATTCAGTCAAGATTCAGGGCTTCCTTTAGCAGTAACATGTTGCTGAATATCCTTATGTCCTCTCAAGGATTTTTACATGGCTGGTGGCTCTGTCTCACAGGTTGAAGCCAGACAGAGAAGACCATATCAGATACAAAGGTTACATACCATAATGATAGATTCATGCTATTTCAGTCTGGTTCAATGTCCCCCCTCATGCCCACACATTTGTTATTTTTGATGAACTCTTTATCTGGGATGACTAGGCAATGGAGGTAGTCCATTTCAGTCCTGTCTGGTTCAGATGCCTGCTTCCACTGTCGTCACCCTGCTAGAGGCTGATATAGGGCAGGCTGCTTGCATATGTGCTGAGGCTGAGTTGATGTCCAAGGATAAGTAGGGAGAATCTAGGCTAGTGATTTTGAAAGAGTCTTAACTGATATTCTTGTTCAGTAAGAGTCCTGGAATTCTTAATAGAGGTATATAAGGGTTTGAATCCGCTGAAGTTTCTAGAAGCAGAAAAATAGACATATGTTCCATTTGTTAAGGACCTCCAGAAAGAATGGCAAGATTTTACTCAAGTTCTTTTAAAATCCCTGATGGCCTTGAAGCCTCCTGATGGTTTATCAGTCCCTTCTATATAATTCCTTTTTCTTCATCTCAGCTACAGAATTCCTTTTTCTTCCACTCAGCTAGGAATTATTCTGAAGAAGATGATTTAGATTCTCATGAAGAGTCCTTTGCTTATTCTTTCCAGATTAATTTTCCTTTTTATGGTGGGTTCCAATGAGGATTCTCCTTCCCTTGACTTCCCAGTGGAGGAACTTTACTTTTTTGAATGCAGTCCTTGAAATTATACATTTTAAGTAGAGAAGGCTCTTAGATGTCTGATATTCAGAAGTATGTATGTATGTATGTATTTATTTGTTGGTGGGGGGAGTCTGGCTGGCAGAACCTGTTTTCAGTGGAGGCCCAGGGAGAAAAGCTCCATCACAATACATTTATATTAACAAGTGAGTGTTAGACAGTTGTCAGAAAAAAAAAAGTTACATTTCTCATAGGGGAAAAAAAACAGACATAGCAAGGAGTTCAAGATAAGGAAAATTGTGTAGAAAGGGAGATTTTAGTGTTGCATAGGTTTGTAAGAAGTTCAAGAGATGTAATGAAGTAAATCATAACATTATGTAGGTAGGAGGGAACAGGAGATAGAAGTAGTGTATAGGAAGATAGTGGTAATAGCATATGATCGAGAGATCTTGGTATGAGTTCCACTTAAGCTGACTGTTCCAAATTGGTGTCTCTAAAAGGATTACAATATAGTTATACAGGTGATGCATGAGAGGGGTAGAGCAGTGGATGGGGGCAGTTAGAAAAAGAACAAGATGAGAAGAGTTTATGAGGGAGGAGGGTGAAAAGGGATGTATTGTTTCAAGTGCAAGAGGGAAAGTTGTTAGGGGTGTAATGATTCAAGTAGAGGAGGGCAAAAGGTTACTGGTAAGCAATAAGTTTGCGCTTTTCCAAGAGGTCTTAATCTGGTGATGAACATGGGCATGACCAGAATTAGGTAAATTATGATCTCCTTTAGATGGATACATCTAGGCCTGTAGGTCTTCTTCCCAGGCTCCTGAATCTCCAGCTCCTAAAAAATGTTAGTATAAGGTTCCTGAGGCTCAGAAATTTCTTTATAAGAATCCTTCCTCTGATCCATCTGTAATCTCCCTCTCAGCTTACAAGCTGTCTAAACTTCTTGCCTCTTTAGCCATGGGTAGGTGTGGAAAGAAGATGTATATTTCTGCTACTTTAGCTTTTAGAACTATCAACTGTCCGTCACATTCAACTAGATATGCACTTTCCCTTCTTTCCAAACTGAGAGACGTCTTAACTGATATGGATGATTCAGACAGCAAGCCCCCCAGGTTATTTCCTTGCACAGTTCTTCTTAGGTGACTAGACATTCAATCAAGTATAGCTATGATGCTTCTTCAAGAATGGATGCATCAAGGTCTGTCATTTGAGGGTATTTCTGGCTTAGGTTTCAATCCCTTTTGGAGTATATTAAACCTAAGCTGTTTGATTCCCATCTAAATACTCAGAATTTGTTTGGTTCTGCAGCTGCAAACCTCTATAAGGTGTTACAGAACAAGGGTAATGTTATGCAGAATCTTAACCAGATTTTTCTTTCCTCGTGTTCCTAAGAACGAGAGGAACTATCCTTCGAAGGTCATAACTGCTGGGGTAAAAGTCTTCCTTTCCTGATAAACCTGTTTCCATGTGACTGTTTTCCTCTTCCTCAGCCAGATTCCCCTCTGTCAGAAACTCTCTCTCTGTCCTTTCCCATTTGGCAGAGAACTACAGAAGACATTTGGGTTCTGTATAATTCACAAGGGTTACAAAATGGTGTGGCTGTCCCTTCTTCCCTTTTCAGGTATTCCTTAGCCTCCATCTTGCCAGTTGCCTCATTTTTCTTGATGATTCAAGGTCTTCTCTCTCTCTCTCTCTCTCTCTGCACTATTCAGTGAGTTCCTCCTTTCCAGATGGGCAAGGGTTTCTATTCCAGAATGTTTCTCTTTGCCATGAAGGAGGGTTCTTAGAGGCTGTCTTAGATCTTCCCTTTCTCAATACTTTTTTTTTGAAAGTTCCCTGTTTCAAAATGTTAACTTTTCAAATCCTGTTTCCTATGCTTCTAACCAAACCCTTTCTGGTCTCTGTATACTTCAGACATGCTTATTTTCGTATTCTAATTCATCCTGTTTTCAGGAAAGTTTTACGGTTCTCTGTAACTTCCTCATATTATCAGTTCTCTGATTTGCCATTTAGTCTTTCTGCTCCCCAAGAGTAATTACTAATTGTCTAGTCCCTGTCATAGACTTTTATAGACTTCATGGCATTCCAGTTTAACCTTATCTGGATGACCTTTTCACTCAAGCCCCTTCCCAACATACTCTCCTGCAGAACTTGGAGGACACAGCATCTCTGCTGCAGAATTCAAACTCATTGTAATAGTTTATGTCCTTCTATTCCCATGTTGCAGTATTCATAACATGGAGGATTCCAAGTCTGGGCAGTATACCAAAGACTTAAGCTACTGCTAGGTATGTGCGATGTTGCACACAGGATGAAGCCAATGTTGGCCATAAAAGTGATGTCTGCACGTACCATCCTCAGAACTTCTCTGACGCCAGTCTGAACATCAGCTTTTACCATTCGTCTGATTGCCAAAGTTCCTCTACTTACATATAAGTGCCTGTTGGGGAAAATTTATTTGTGCTTTTGCTACTGCATGTTTGTCTTAGATTAATGTCATCCAAGAATGGCAAGTGCCACTGTGAAAGACAGATTCCACACAAAGACAATCATGATCAGTGTCTTTTCTGCCTGGGGTCTGCTCACGACTGCAAGGCACTCTCCATTTGTCAGGCGTTTGTTCCTAAGATGCTCCAAAGTTATCTTTCGGCCCTTAATATTTACCCAGAGAACTAGAGGTTAAAGCTGTTAGAGTTCACTATGGAAGGTGACTCGGGTCCATCAGGTGAGCCTCTGAAGAAGAATGTGTAAAAGGTAAGGCCTGAATCTTTCACTGCACCTCTGCTCCTGGAAGTCCCATTTGAGGCCAGTGAAGGCCCAGAGGTCCGTATGGTGTCTGGCCCTCTTCCCTCAGCGGGAACTAATTTAGAAGCTGTCAGGCAATGTTCCTTAGCTCATTAACACCTATGTGGTATGGAGTGTCACACCACTAGCAGCGTACACTCCGCTTGTATTCCCTGAGCATCTTCTGAAAAATAAAATTAAAAAGCATAAGATAAATAAACAGAAGTACTTCTGAACAGTAAAAGCTATTAAAACTGCACAGATAGCAATGTTATTAGTAAGAGGTATTCTTTACAGTGTTAATAGTCATTGCATTCTTAGTTTTTCCCTAAATAATATATTATAATGCACGCAAACTCCAAATTATATTTTTTGCTAAACTTTCACAAACAAATTCTCCTGTCTTGGAAATTGTACTGCCTAGGCATATATTGGTAAAACAGTTTTGTTATCCATACATAAGCTTTCACACGTGAACAAGAAATTTCTCAAAGAATGAATGTTTATTGAGATATTTACAGAAATATGAAAACATATGCTTAATTGTATAATTAGCAATAAAATAACACTGAATATATATAAAGATGTGCAACTTACAGTGCAGATAGTTTTCTTCAACAACATCTAAGATTTGTCCAGATGTCATGCAAAAGTTTGCAAGTCACTTGTTTTTTTAAGTATTAAGTACATATAAAAATATTGTTTATTTTCATAATTACTAACAAACAACTAGCAATATCTCAGGTACAGTGTGATTTAAATGGGCACCGACAATGTATTTCCCTATCTCCCACCATGGCATATCACACCGTACCCCTCAATAACATGCAGGGCTGTCAGTTATAAAAAATATGAACACAAATTTGAAAATATGAATAATAAGCGACAGATAGTGATTGATTTCTGTACTGCAGCACATCCTAAATTAACAACAATCTTAGTGTAATTTTGTTAATAACTCTTTGTACTTTCTAATACTGCCTATTAGTAGCTGGTAAGTTATTTAGTTAAAGAAGCCAGACCCAAAACACACGTGAATACCATAAGGCATTATGGCTGTAAACCGGAAGTATACAAAACAGGTGTTTTAGGCTTGAATAAGTTAAGCATGTCCGCAGAGGCATTGGAGAGTCCATTATGGATGGTAAGGGGAAACCATGGCTTGCTCCTTTAGATGTACCTCATGGTACCTTTCTTGTCTTAATGACAGAGGATTTGCTGATGGTGTAGGAGCGTAGGCCTACATCAGCCCAACCTTCCCAGCCTAGGGCAGATCCTCCACACAAGAAGAAACAAAAACATCTTTCTGTTTCATAGGATCCTTCCCCAGATTGACAAGCCTTTTCTTAGGGAATCCTGAATGCCTTTTTAGCACTCAGTCCCTCCTCTATTCAGCCACCTACTCCTTTATCACCTCCAACTCCTTTATTTAGGAGTGCTACTGTGGAACAACAGGCTTCATCTTCAGATGAGTCTCTGGCCTACTCCACACAGATTGACTCCCCCCTGGATTATGCTTCCCTTGAGGTTGACTCTAGTGGTGGGGACTCGCCTGAGGAAGATATTTCCTTTGGTGAGACTATTTCAAAGATGCAGGATTTTTTCAAGTGGGAAAGCTCTCCGGTTTCAGAAGTGCAAAAGAGGTACTATGACCTGTTACAAATAGACTCTCCTCAGGGCCGGTGTTAGCATTTTGGGGGCCCCCAGCAAATGTCAAGTTGGGAACCCCCTAGGCACATTCAGTCTAAGTATCACCCTGTTACCGCCACCCCTCCTAAGCAACCTTTTGTTTCATACTGAAGAATTTTAGGATTAGTACATACAGACTGACCTGTAGCTACAATGCTCTTACATTATAACATGCCTGTATAACACACTATGTTGTCCCATTTCACAAAGGGACATTCACAGTTACTTGCAGTTAGTTGGAACAATGATACATTACAACAACTGTATGTACAGGGCTGGACTTAGTGAAATGGTGCCCTAGGCACTGCCTAATGTTTCAGCTCTCCCTCCCACACACACACACATCTGTTTCTCCCCATACTGGGCTCCCCACACCATGCACATTACTTTTTTCTTCCTTTTCTCACATTTTGCCTTACTCTTCAGCTTTTTCAAGAAGCCATAACTTTGTGTATGCTCTGAAGTGCATTTTAAAGTTTTGTTTTCTTTTTACACAACCTTTTCATCCAATGATTGCTTGAACAGAAATTATAATTAAGGAAAGAGATTCAGAGTTAATGTCCAGCTTTAGTTTTCCTTGCATCCTTCCAGCACACCTTTTCTGACCAAGGCACACAGTAATAGTTTAGGAATAACTGAATTAAGCTGGTGCCCCCCAGAAGCCATAGGGGTTATAGATGATCTGGGATGCATTTTGGAGCTGTTTCCCAACCTTTTAATCCTGTGATGGCCTAAACAATGATTAGTCTTATTTTTTTTTCTTTCAAGGAAGACCTATGTTGGGTCAAGGCTTAATGTTCAAGGCTGACAAAATATACCTCACAATAAACTAACAAGACAGTTGTGAGGATATATAGCATCAGGTCCTATCTGGGAGTATTGCCTGCCTCCCTGACCCCCCAAAAAAGACAATCACTGCCTATGCATCCCTCTGGTGGTAGACTGTGATGAGAACAATGTCTCAAATTGCCACAGTTATGTATTTCAAATGACTGCTGACATGCATATAAATATCATGCCTCCTCACTCCTCACCCATAATCCCCAAAGGCAGCCACTTGTATACATGCCATGTGTGATTGTGAGGAAAGGGGAAAAATAATGATTACAGTAATGTATTCTATTTTGCTGCTAGACAGTACACTGCCCCTACACAAGCTACAGTAAACTTCTTTGTACACCTCTGAGGTGTTTAAGAAAAGTAAAATAAACAATTACCACACTGTCCCCAGCCCAAACACAAGTTATAATGACCTTCTGTGCACACCTTTAAGGTTTGACTGTGATGAAAATTAAAGTAGTAGTAACCACACAAACCCTCCCCCACACACATATATAGCAACTTTCTGTACACACATCGCAGTAGGGTTGGTTTTAGAATGGGTGCAGTTGAAAGCAGAGGCCATTATTGGCTTTATCCTAACAGGGTGGGTCTATAGTACATTATCGAAGTTTCAAAACTTCGAATGTGATATGGTTGACACCATATCATCGAAGTTTTGAAACATCGAAAATGTAATAAAACGCAACAACCTAGAAAAACAAACCATTTAAATGCTCTAAGTAGGGGGGCAAGCCCCCCTGCACCCTCCGCATCCCCCACTACTTAAATATACCAACTCCGAGATCGCATTACAGTGCAGAAAAGGGTAATCTTCCCTTTCTGCGCTATACGGAGATCTCCGTTAAAAGATTTGAAGTTTCAAAACTTTGATCATATGGTGTTGACCATATCAGATTCGAAGTTTTGAAACTTTGATCTTCTGATATAGACCCTAACAGAGTCATATCTCAGCGCTGTTCAGGCTAAAGAATATAATCAGAAAATTAATAAATTTTTTTCTCATTTTTCTGCAACCAGCAATAGCTTTAGTAGGGGCCCGCATAGTCAAGGCTGATTAAGGCATCCTCACTCTATCCATTTGTACAGTTTGGGGAGTGGGGGCATTAGACTTCTAGAAGATGTAAGTGTTTGAATGTTCTGTAACGTATTTTATGCTTTACTTTTAAAATATAATTACTTGTCAGCTGCATTTTTATTGATGCCCAGATACCCAGAAGAATAATGTATGTGTTTTGGCATTACTGGGTGTGTGCATAGATAAAAATCTGTGATATTTATTTCAGTTGCACTAATGACTCCAAGCACACACACACACAAACGCACACACACACGCACGTGCACACACACACACACACACACAGACACACACACACACAGACTAGGAGTACTAGATTTGTACTTATTTCAGCAAATAGCCATACATTATGCAACACTGGTACTGCCACACCAGATCTGTGACTGTTGTTTAACATTACCAAACAGCAGCAAGGTTAAATCATTTTATTTACCTCATTGTGGAATAATGCATACCTGTCACTTTCCCTGATTTCAATGGTATTTCCTGATTTTGCCTCACAATTTTGCTCTGTCCTTTATAAAAAGTTTGATTTGTTAGCAAATCACTGGGGATTACAGGCAGTCAATAAATCCAGATGGTTATCCTTGTTTTCCAAAAATGCATGTTGACGCAAAAAGTGTTATTCTATTAACTTTTTTAATTGATTTAGAATATTTAAAACATATTCCTAAATTTGAGCCTTTATTCTGCTTTTATTATTGGCATTGCACAAAATTCTTCAGCAAAAAAGTTGAGAGTTATAGTATTTGTTTTTCTGACATTATTTATAAAACTCCCTGAAAGAGAAAAAACATTCCACATTTAAATTAGTCACTCTGGGCTGCTGATCTCTCTAGTGCTTATCTTGCTTATGTTTATTATCAGCTTTAATCTAACATAGTCATATTACAGCCCTATTCAGGTTAAAGAGAGCATAATCAGGAAATTAGTACATTTCCCCTAATTTTTCCACAACCAAAAGCAGCTTTTGTGGGGCCCCCACACAATCAGGGATGATTAAGGGGGCCTCCTGCAGCCACTGGTATTGCGCATACCAAAAAATGACATTTATTAATTTTATAGAATTGTTGTACTAGTTTTTATTGGTTCAACAGACATGATACAAAATATCAAGATAAGATAACTTGCTGTGGTTAGGGGGCCCCCCAGCAACTGCAGGGTTCACTGATGCTTAAAGCCGGCTATGACTCTCCTTCATCTTCTGCTATCCCACATGTGTTACCAGCCTGTCAGGATGCTTTCCTTTCAGCATCCAAAAGCCCCGATTCTCAACCTCCTGTGCCCAAAAGATGCCCTCCTGCAGACCCAGCTGTAATTTCAGTCTCTGCAGAAAAAAAGTGTCTAGGCTGCTGCCTTCCACTACCCTATTGCCCTCAGATAAGGACAGTAAAATGATGGAGAGGCTTGGAAAA
Organism: Protopterus annectens; assembly: GCF_019279795.1. NCBI lineage: Eukaryota > Metazoa > Chordata > Ceratodontiformes > Protopteridae > Protopterus > Protopterus annectens. The sequence goes on along the minus strand of NC_056734.1, from coordinate 546,541,193 downwards.
AAGGTCTAGACCTCTTCCGATGTGACTTTTAGTGCCATTAATTATCAGACACATATGTAGTATGTACTGGCCCCATTTTTTTCAGGCTTCTAAATTGCTTGCAGGTCTTCCTGATTCACCAGTCAAGACCCAACTCTCTTCACTCCGGACAATTTCTTCCCAAGTTACCAGACACTCCATTGAATGCAATTGTGATGCTGCAGAGGTCTCTGCAAGAACAGCAGCATGTGGGTCTGTCCTCAGGAGGTACTCTTGGCTGCAGTCGTTGCCTGAGGATTTCAAGGCAAAAATAATGGATGCACCCCTGGACAACTCTGCCCTTTTTGGTGAAAATGCTGCCACCATCCACAAAACACTTCAGGGGAAAGAACTCCAGGAACTGAAACATATTCTTGTTTGTCCAGTTCCAAAATATCGCAGAAATTACCCTTCCAAGCCTAACGTTATAAGGAAAAGAACTCATCTTCTTCTCAGCCTCACAAGAAGAACTCACGCAAACACAATCCAGCTAGGTCTCAGCTGTCTTCCGTCCGTAAGGCCCCCTTTCCAGACAAGCCAGGTTGTCTGTGACAACCTGGCCATACTCCCAAAAATCCCTCTCTCCCAGTGTCTCTCGTTCTACTTGGACAAGCATTACCACAGGAAAATGGGTCCTGTTCATTGTCTAAAATGGTTATTTCATGACTTGGAAATCCATTCCTCCCTTCATGGGTATCCCACAACCCCCAAGGAACCAGATTCATCTCTTTCCATAGGTGATTCAAAACTTGATCTCACAGGGAACCATTCAAGAAGTACCTTCCATGGAAAGAAGCAAAGGCTTCTATTCCAGGATGTTCTTAGTCCCCAGGAAAGATGGTCCTTGAAGATCAATTTTAGATTTGTCCCAGCTTCTTTTCCTACATGTTCCTACCTTCAGGATGCTTACACTACAAACTCTGTTTCGTCTCTTGCCCCCTCAGGCTTTTCTGGTTTCCCTAGACATCAAGGATACATACCTTCCCATTCACCCTCTCTTCAGGAAATTCCAGTTTTCTGTTGATTCTTCTCATTTTCAATTTTATACGTTGACCTTTGGGGCTCCAAGGTTATTCACAACGTGTTTGGCTCCTGTCATTGCCTTCTGCAGACTACAGGGAATTCTCATCTACCCTTACTTGGACGACCTGCTTATCCAAGCAAAACATCCAGACATCCTGTACCAGAACCTTCAAACCACCATCTCCTTGTTCCTAACTCTAGGATTCACTATCAGGTACAAGTCTTCACTAATCCCTTCTCAGCATCAGGTCTTCCTGGGCTGCAGGTTAAGGACAGACCTTATGATGGCCTTTCTGCCTTTGCAAAAGATGCAATCTCTGCTGATTTTCTTCCAGCAGTTGCTTCCTCTTGCCTCTTTGACGGCCAAAGAGTTTCTCAGGATGTTAGGGTTCATGGCGTCTGTTACCCCAGTGCTTCCCCTAGTCAGACTTCACATGCAGACGTTCCACTGGTACCTGAAAACACTTTGGTCTCAGCATGCTCATCCTCTGGAGTTTGTTCTTCCACTTCTTCCATGCCTGCAAAAGGAATTGCATTGATGGATTCAACAAATATCTCAGATTCTAGGGTTATCCCTTCAAGCCATCAGACCCCATTCAGGAGCTGTTTACAGATACCTCAGATCTGGGGTGGAGAGCAACTTTGGGGAACCTAAAGGTCCAAGGCCTGTGGTTTCCTTTGGTAAGAAAACAACACATAAACATCAAGGAGATGAGAGGTCTGATTTTGGCACTTCTAGCCTTCTATTCGTCTCTTCATCTAGACATCTTGAAATTGTAAACGGACTACATCATAGTCCTTTGGTATATGAACAAACAGCGGGAGACAAAGTCTTGCCTTCTCTGCAGGATACCTCTACAAGCTTGAGAGACTGCCTCACAAAAAAAGGTAACTTTGACAGTGGTCTACATCCCCTCCTAGCAGACACACTGAGCAGATCCATGACCCAAGCCCACAAATGGATAATCCACAGGGAAGTGTTTCTGGACATTATCCACCAGTGGATTATGCCCCAAATAGATCTCTTTGCCTCCCCTCAGTACAGACAACTTCCAAAATTTTGTGCCAGATCTCCACACCCTCTGGTATGGAAGGTGGATGCCCTTCCTTTCTCCTAGAAGGGGATGTTTCTCTTTGCATCCCCCCCCCTTCCCACTTATTCAGAAAGTCCAAAAATGTTGCTGGTGACCCCCTTTTGACCAAGACAGCATTGGTTCCCTCTTCTTCTGCAATTAGCCAAGGGCAATCATCACAAGTTACCTCAAATGGTAGATCTTCTCACACAAGACAAGGGATCTCTTATTCACCCACATCTAACAACACTGAATTTGACATTGTGGGTTATAGGCTTCTGATTCATTTCAGATACCTTTTCTCTGAGGATGTGCTTCTAGTCCTGCAAGAGGCCAGGAAACCGAATACCAGGAGACCCTATTTGTCCAAATGGAAGAGGTTTTTCATCTGGTGTCTTAACAAGTGACTAGATCAATTTTCAGTGGATATTCCCCTCTAGTCCTGTGTTACTTGTGTGAGCTGGTCAAGGCTGGATTGGCCTATTCTTCAGTTAAAGCCCATTAGCAGCCATTTCTGCCTTTATCTCCCCCTTAGCTTCTACGCTAGAAGTTAAGCGTTTCTTAAAAGGTGTCCTGCACATCAGACCTCACAGGAAACCTGTACCTCCTACGTGGGATTTGAATTTTGTTTTGGATAAACTGACTCAGACACCCTTTGAACCTGCAGCTTCTGCTTCTTTTAAACTTAGCACTTGGAAAGTTTTACTGGTAGCCATCACCTCTGCTAGGAGAGTTTCTGAGCTTCAAGCTTTAATGGCTTCACAACCTTTTTTAATTTTCTACAGGCATAGGGTTTCTGTTTGTACCAGTCCTTCTTTCATTCCTAAAGTGGTTAATGATTTGTTCCTTAACCAGTCCAGTCACTTAACCTACATTTTTCCCTACCCCTCAAAACTCCAAGTGAAGAGGGTACTCCACACTTTGGATGTGCATAGACAACTCAGATTTTACCTGGATAAGACCAAATCCATTAGAAAGTCTGAGCAATTCTTTGCTTCTTTTCACCCTGGGGCACTGGATAAACCTGTCTCTAACAGATGATTTCCTCTTGGCTATCTAAAGCCCTTTCTTTCTCCTACTTGTCTCAGGGAAAACACTTTCTTTCTCAGTTCAGGGCCATTCCACTAGTGCTGTAACTTCCTCTGGGGCCTTCTTCAAGGGTGGCGACACTGCCTCTATCCTGGAGCCAGCTACTTGGTCCTGTGTCTACATCTTCACTAAACACTACAAGTTGGACACTCTCTCCAAATCCAGGGCAGGTTTTGCCAGGGCAGTTCTGCATGGACTTATGGAGACTTCCTGTGCTTCAACCTCCCTTTCCATCAGATGTGCTTTGGTATTCTACCTCATGATGTTCTTCGTGTTTCACTGTTGCAGTCATCACATTTGGGTTATCTGCTTGCAGTAGCCCTCAGTCGGCCTGATTATCAAAGTCTTGGGTCCTGCGTCAGTTGCTGTCTCATCTTCCATGATGTCAGGTAGTTAGGGGTATAAAGCATGCAGCCGATGCCATTACATCAGTCTTTCTTGCCGTGTGGTGCCCGAAGCAGAAGCAGTTCACAATTGCCGGTTGGCCAACTCCTGAAATTTTCGTTTTCGAGTTTCAGAACCGAAGTCTTCAACTAAAGCTAAGTACCCCGTTGGGGAAACTTTTTCTTGCTCTAATCTGATGTCAGTAAAAGTCAATAATTGTATTTCTTGTGGAAAGCAAATACCTCATAAAGATTTTCATTCGTACTGTATTCCTTGCCTAGGCCCTGACCACGACGTACCTCGCTGTTGGTTTTGTGCCTTATTTAAAACACAAACTATTCGTCGTCGGTATATTTTCACTTCTAAATATTTTGGTGCTCGGTTCAATTATCCAGATATGTCTTCGGTAAGCCACCCAACTACCGACATTCCGAAAAAATGCAAAGATAAAGACAGAGACAGGCCGCCTAGGTCCAAAGCTGCCAATGACGCTTCTCCTAAGCTAGTCGCCAGTTTGCCAGTACTCAGTGAGGTGCTTTCGCAGCCCCTGAAACCCACTACTTCAGATTCGCAGGCCTCTACTGAGACCCATTCGGAGTCCGGTATGCTGCGAGATGCTTCAACTGTGGAACCTGTGGATGTCTCTACATTGGATGGGTCCGGAGCCACTGTGCAGGCACTGGCTTCTGAGGGTGTATTCAGGCCTACTGACTTGCATATTAAACTGATGCCATTTTCTTCTTCAAGGCCTAAAACTCAAACCATGCCTAGGAAACCGATGCCCAGATCGCATGGTCAGGCCTCTACAACTAAAAAACAAATGATAAGAATGGCTGAAGACCTTATTACTTTAATTAGGGGAAGCCAATCTTCCCCCTCTAAGAGACATAGGGCTGAGTTTGTTTATGATACTTCTGACCAGGATTCTGAACTTTCTGTCTCCTCTGATGACCAGGATTTACCCTTATCTACCTATGAGGATTCTGATGCAGAGGACTCTATTCCCTCTGCTTCTCCCCCAGAGGATTTTTCTTTTGGTGAAACCTTGCATACTCTTAGGGGCATTTTCACTGGGAAAGCCAGGATTACTCTGATTCTAAAAAGAGGCTTAGAGATTTCTTACTCCTACCCCAACACAGGCCTTTAGCTATCCCTCCTGTGCTGGACATTGTTGACGATGCCTTTTTGGAATTTAGTTTGGCCCCTGACTCTACCTCCTGCTCCCAGAAAACCTGATAGATATTACAGGGTTCCTGATTCTCACAAGTTCCTTTTTAAAAATCCTACTGCGGATCCTGAGACCATTTCACAGGGACCCAAGGGCATTAAGGCTACTACTGCCAAAAATCCTACACCCTCTGATAGAGATTCCAGGGCCCTGGATAGATGGGGTAAGAAGATGTACACCTCTGCAACCTTGGCCATCAGGGCCTTAAATTGCCAGTTTCATATGTTAAAGTATCAGCAGCATATTATTGGATTGCTTAAACAGGAAATTATGTTGATTCCTGATTGTGTTGAAAATAAGGATTTACAGGATTTAATGCATTCTGCTGAACAGGTTGGAAAACATACTTTGCAATGTGGTTTTGATTCACTAGAGGCATCTTGCAGGGCTGCTATTACCGGGTCTGTACTTAGAAGGCATGCTTGGCTTAAGGATCAGTCTTTGCCAGATCATGTTAAAACTAAATTGCTGGATGCTCCCTTAAATCAGGACCGCCTGTTTGGCAACAAAGCAGAAGAAGTTCTTAAAAAGATGGAGGAAAAAGCTAAATCTATGCAAACTGTTAAAGATTTCCTACAAGTGCAGCCTCCAAGATTTAGTAGGCATTGGCCCTCAAAAAATTGGTCCTTTCCTGCCTCTTCCAGGCCTTCTCAGTTCAAACCCAGAACCAGCAGAACAACCAGGCTTCAGTCCCAGGGTACGCATAGGACTAAGCAGTGGGGGGCTCCAACTTCCAAATCAGGGAGTAGAAAGACTCCCCCCCTATGGTAAGCTGTCTCAATGACTTAACTTTAAAACTTCCAAGCACTTCTCAACTGACTGCTCCTTTAGGGGGAAAGATTGCTCTGCGGACAGAAAACTGGGAACTCATTACCCAGGACAAATGGGTTTTAAACATAGTTTCCCAAGGATACAGATTTCACTTCCACACGTTACCAACCCCAAACGGTTGGCCAGATCTACCCCCAAATCAGTCGGCAGAGGCTCAGAAGCAAGTACTCTCTCTCTCAAGATTAAAGGCTATCCAGACTGTACCAGACGAGGAAAAGGGACAAGGTTTCTACTCAAGACTTTTCCTGGTACCCAGAAAAGACAACTCATGGTGTCCTATCCTGGACCTTTCTGTCCTAAACACCTTTTTGGTGATTCCAAAATTCAAGATGGTAACTCTTCACCAGTTGCGTCCCATGATAGGCAAAGATGCCTGGTTGGCAATACTAGATTTAAAGGAAGCCTACCTGCACATCCCAATCAGGGAATCTTGCAGAAGATACCTACACTTCAAAGCAGGCTGCATGCACTATCAGTTCTCTGCACTGCCCCTTGGCTTATCTACTGTGCCCAGGGTATTCACAAAGTGCCTAGCTCCAGTCATTGCATTTTGTAGGCAAAGAAATATTAAAATATACCCATACCTGGATGATTGTCTAATTCAGGCAGAAAGCCAGGACATACTTTTGAATCATCTGGCATGTGTACAAAAGGTGCTAACTTGTCTGGGGTACACCATAAACGAAAATAAATCACAGCTGATACCCTGTCAACAAATTATAACACAACACAACTTCGAAGATGGCTTTCCTCACGCCAGCAAAACAAACTCATTTGACAACTTACTTCAAACTAGTGGCCACAAAAACCCTGCTATCTGCAAGGCAAATACTGCAAGCCTTGGGGTTTATGGCCTCGTGCATTCTTCTAATTCCATATGCAAGACTGCATATGAGGAAACTACAATGGTATCTAAAAAGCCTATAGTGTCAACATTCTCAGGATCTAGAAGCAATGATTCCTATCATACCTTGCCTACGGTTAGAATTCCTTTGGTGGGCAGAGGCCTGCCACCAAAACAAGGGACTACCATTCACTATACCCCCCTGCCGCCCAAACCCTAACAACAGACGCATCAGACTATGCATGGGGTGCTCACCTGGCAGGGAAGTGCATTCAGGGCAAATGGACCTAAGTCAAATGCACCTACATATCAATCAAAAAGAAATGTTAGATGTACAGAATGCTCTGACAGCCTTCAACGACCACACTCTTCCAGGACAATTAATGGTAAGGACGAACAACACCACTGTTATGTGGTACATAAACAAGCAGGGGGGAGGTACCCATTCCTACCCCTTCTGCAGACTTGCTATGGCTCTGTGGAACACAGCCTTGAACTACCAAGTGCATCTACAGGCTCAATTCCTGCCAGGAAAACTAAATACACTGGCAGACGGACTAAGCAGAAATCTCATGGACCCACACAAGTGGAAACTGGAACCAAAGACTTTCAACATGTTGATAAACAAATGGGGGAGCCCAGATATAGACCTGTTTGCCTCCCCCCAGAACTACCAATTGGACAAATTCTGCACAAGGACTCCCCATAAGCAAGCTTGGAAAGTGGATGCTCTGTCCTTCAGCTGGAAAAATCAGTTTATGCCTTTCCTCCTCTGCCTCTCCTCTCCAAAGTACTACTAAAGATCAAACAGGACAAACCAAGGATGATGCTGATTGCACCAGACTGGCCATGCCAACACTGGTACCCCCCTCTTGCACAGTGCATCACAGTTAGCCCCATGGCACCTGCCTCAGACCCCTACCCTGCTGTCACAGCAGGAGAGCCAGATTCTGCACCCCCAGCTTCAAACCCTGAACCTGGCAGCCTGGCTAATTCCCTAATGTCTCTGTTACCATCCCTCAGTAAACAAGTGTTGGATGTCATTTTCAAGTTAAGGAGGCCTAGTACTAGAAAATCTTATGCTGAAAAATGGAAAAGATTCTGTGCCTGGAACCAAACTCAAGGGATGGCCACAGCAGCACCCAATTTACCTCAGATTCTTCAATACTTAACTGAGATGCTTCACAAGGGCCTTTCCTTTTCCTCCATCAAAATTCATGCCTCAGCCATTTCAGCTTATTACAACACAGAACCACCCCTCTTTTCTCACCCACTGCTCAAGCAGTTTCTCAGAGGGGCCAAAAACTTAAGACCACCCAGAAGAGCCCCAACTCCAACCTGGGACCTTAACTTTGTATTGGAAAAACTCACTCTTCCTCATTTTGTGCCAGCTGCAAGTGCAGAGTTAAAATTCCTTTCTTGGAAAACAGCTTTCCTTTTAGCAATCACTTCAGCAAGAAGGGTATCGGAATTACAGGCCCTTATGGCAGTGGAGCCTTTCATCATCTTTCATGCGGACAGGGTGTCCCTCAGGACCAATCCCCCCTTCATGCCCAAGGTGGTATCCAGTGTGGCTCTTAATCAATCCATTCATTTGCCAACCTTCTTTTCTAATCCACAGAACAAAGGGGAATGGATACTGCACTCCTTAATGTGCACAAACAACTTAGATTTTACTTGGACAGGACTAAACCTCAAAGGAAATCGGAACAACTGCTGGTGGCATTTGCTGCAGGGGCAGAGGGGAAGGCTATTTCAAAGCAAACCAATTTAAATGGATAGGCCATTGCATTCATTTCTGCTATAAGCACCATGGAAAACCTATCCCACAGGGGATTAGACCCCATTCAACCAGGCTGCATCTACCTCTACAGCCTTTCTCAGAGGTGTCCCTACCAGAGACATCCTAGAAGCTGCTACCTGGAATTCTGTACATACTTTCACCAAGCATTACCATTTGCCATTTTTCTCTAAATCCAGAGCTGGCTTTGCCACTGCAGTCTTGCAGGGCCTTATAGCTGGTCCTAATGCTGTCTAAATTCCTCCTTCCATCCTTAGCTTTGGGAATCTACCCAAATGTGATGACTGCAACAGTGAAACATGAAGAACATAGTACAGTTGTGTACACTTACCATAAATGTAGATGTTTGAGTGTATTCACTGTTGCAGTCCTGGGTACCCTCCCTCCAGCCCCCTGACTTCTTTTGGCTGTAACTCTACTCTCCTTTACTATGCTTAAAAGCTTTTTCGTGTATTTGCTTTTTTTGTTGGAAGTATAACGTTGTATATATATATATATATATATATATATATATATATATATATATATGTATTTAATTGCTTCCCATTAGGGTGGCACCTGACATGTGGGGCAAGAAAAACTGATGTAATAGTGTCGGCTGCATGCTTTATATCCCTGACTACCTGATGTCATGGAGGATGAGACAGCAACTGACGCAGGATCCAAAACTTTGATAATCAGGCCGACTGAGGACTACTGCAAGCAGATAACCCAAATGTGATGACTACAACAGTGAATACACTCGAAATTCTACATTTATGGTAAGTGTACACAACCGTACTTTATGAATACTGCAACATAGGAATAGAAGGAAATAGAATAGTTGTGTAAAATCTTACCATAACCATAGATGTCCTTCTCTTCCACGTTGCAGTATTCTATCCCACCCACGTTCCCCTTGGTTCATGTTCTTCTTTGAGTGATAAATGCCTTTTATCTTATCCTTGGATTGGTGTTCTGACTGGGGCATTCAGTTCTGAGGATGATATGTGCAGACATCACTTTTATGGCATATATTGGCTGCATCCTGTGCATAATGTCACACATACCTAGCCGAAGCTTAAGTCTTTGGTATACTGACCTGATGTTCAGGTCACCTAGGCAGGGAATCCCCTATGTTATGAATACTGCAACAGGAAGAGAAGGATGTCTATGGTTATGGTAAGATTTCACACAATTGTTCTTTCTTCTTCCACCTAAGATTCTAATTTTGACAACCTTTCAGTCCTTTCTTCCTTTGTAAGAGACCTCAGCAATCAAGTTTTTAAGAACTGTGGGGTTCATGGCATTCACTGTCCCTAAAGTTCCATTTGTCAGACTCCATATGAGAAAATTCCAGTGGTGTCTGAAGGCAATTTGACTTTAATATTGCATTATTCTGGATTTCTGAATTCCAGTCTTGACTTGGAATTTCTTTGGTTGTTCAATCATATATCTCTGAATCTAGGTCTTTTCTGTCTGCTACCTACCCCCCCCCCCCACACACACTCAGGATCTGTAAATGGATGGTTGAGACATAGTCTGGGGAGCTTGTTTCAACAACTTCAGGGTCCAAGGAATTTGGTCTCCTTGGGAGGTGACTAAACACATCAGTGTCAAAGAAGTAAAAGTATTGATTTTAAGCCTCCAGTCTCTACATTACTTTTGACCTCCAGGGCCCCTGTGAGTGTTTATGGGCAATATCACTGTTATGTGATACATAAGCAGGTTAGGGCAAAGTCTTACCAACTTTACAGACTAGCCTTGATAGTTTGCAACATTTTCATCTGACACCAGTTAATTCTTCAGGCAGTCTACTTCTATTTCCTCGGACAAGAATGTAATGTCAGCTCTTGGAGCAGATCCGGGCATATCCTCATGAGTGGATATTGCACTGGGAAATTTTCCTCAGGTAGGTCTATTTGCCTGTTCTCAGAACAGGCAACTTGGTAAGTTCTGCTGCACAGTGCTAAGTCCTCTGGCTTGCAAACTGGATGCCATGTCCTGAGAAGGATGTTTTTCTATGCATTTCCTCCTCTTCCTCTGTTGCCAATACTCCTTCAGAAAATAATGTTTGACAGGCCTAACATTTTGATGACTTCCTTTTGGCCCAGATGGCACTGGTTTCCCATTCTCTTTCATCTGGCCAGGGACAGTCATCACAAGTTACCTCACAGGATGTACCTGCTCACACAGGGCAAGGGTGCTCTCATTCACCCTCATCTCACCCTACCATTGACACTTTGGGTGATAGGGTTTTGATTCATTTCCAGCACCACTTTTCTGAGGATGTGCTTAGGGTTTTACAGGAGGTAAGAAAGCCCACTACTAGAAAATCTTGGGTCTACTTTATTTACACGAAAGTGTAAAACAGTGAATACATATGCATTGAACCATATGCATCAAAAGTGAAAGCCATCGAAAACTATAAACGGAAATCTCCGTAGGTGGAGATTTCCGTTTAATTCAATGTAGTGTGATCTCGGAGCTGGTATATTTAAGTAGCAGGGGTGTGGGGGGTGCAGGGGGGCATGCCCTCCTGCCTACAGCTTTTTTTTCTGTGTATTTTTTTTCTTTATTAACTTCGACCGTTTAAGAGTTCGATGCATTATGTGTCGATCTTTGTGCATTCGAACTTTTGAACGTTCAAGTTAATAAAGTAGGCCCGAAAATCTTATGTAGCTAAATGGAAGGGATTTTCCATTTGGTGTCACAAGAGTGAACATGACTCTCTTTCTGTTTGGCTTCCTACTGTTTTTTTTCCTATCTGTGTGATTTGATCATTTCTCTCTTTTTTTTCTTTTTCATATTCTGTTAAATTTCATTTATAGCAATCTCTTCCTATCTGTCTTTCATGTTAGGCCTCCAATAAAACACATTCATCCTTCTTGGGACCTCCTAAACCATGTTCTTGAAAAGCTGACCCAGTCCCCTTTTGAACCAGCAAGCTCCTCCACTTTGACATTCTGTACTTGGAAAACTGCCTTGTTTGTGGTTCTGATTTCCCTCAAAAGAGTCTCTGAACTGCAGGCTGTTATGTCATTTTCTCTCTCTCTTAGTTTTTCACAGAGACAGAGCTCATAAATTTATGTTACCAGTGTTTAGGCCCTAAGACCAACAAGAAATGATGATTCCTGAAAACCTGGCTCATATACCTATGAACCCATCCAATCATCTAATATTTGTTTAAAAATTGTTATGCTATCCGACTTGTAGGTGATAATCTGTTCCATAAACTAGGAATCCCTTTGTGTTCTATAAGAACATGTTTTGTGGTATTAGCTGGTTTGATCCCATATACACTTTTAGGACTCTTAGTTTGTTTTTTATATTTTTTATATTTTAACCAGATTGTTTAATGAAATCTTGGAAAGTGAGGGGATGCCTGAGGAGTGGAGAAAAAGTGTTTTGGTACCAATTTTTAAGAATAAGGGTGATGTGCAGAGCTGTAGTAACTACAGGGGGATAAAATTGATCAGTCACAGCATGAAATTATGGGAAAGAGTAGTAGAAGCTAGGTTAAGAAGGGAGGTGATGATTAGTGATCAGCAGTATGGTTTCATGCCAGGAAAGAGCACTACAGATGTGATGTTTGCTCTGAGAGTGTTGATGGAGGAGTACAGAGAAGGTCAGAAGGAGTTGCATTGTGTCTTTGTGGACTAGAGAAAGCGTATGGCAGGGTGCCTAGACAGGAGGTGTGGTATTGTATGAGGAAGTCGGGAGTGTCAGAGAAGTATGTAAGAGTGGTACAGGATATGTACAAGGGTAGTGTGACAGCGGTGAGATCTGCAGTGGGAGTGACAGATGCACTTAAGGTGGAGGTGGAATTACATCAAGGATCCACTCTGAGCTCTTTATTTGCAGTGGTGATGGACAGGTTGACAGATGAGATCAGACACATGGACTATGATGTTTGTAGATGACATTGTGATATGTATTGAGAGTAGGGAACAAGTTGAGCAGATCCTGGAGAGGTGGAGATATGCTCTAGAGAGGAGAGGAATGAAGGTCAGCAGGACTAAGAATATATGTGTGTGAATGAGAGGGAGGATAGAGGAATGGTGAGGATGCAGGGAGTAGAGTTGGTAAAGGTGGATGAGTTTAAATACCTGGGATCAGCAGTTCAGATTAATGGAGTGTGGGGGAGAGGTGAAGAAGAGAGCACAGGCAGGATGGAGTGGGTGGAGAAGAGTGTCAGGAGTGATTTGTGACAGACGAGTACCAGTAAGAGTGAAAGGGAAGGTCTGCAAGAGGGTAGTGAGACCAGCTATGTTATAGGGTCAGCCTAGGTTGGACGGTTTGGAGACAAAGTCAGAGAGGCGAGATTGCGTTGGTTTGGAAATGTGCTGAGGAGGGAAGCTGGGTATATTGGGAAAAGGATGCTAAGGATGAAGCTGCCAGGTAAGAGGAAAAGAGGAAGGCCTAAGATACGGTTTATGGATGTGGTGAGAGAGGACATGCAGGTGGTTGGTGTGACAGACCATGACACAGAGGACAGGAAGAAATGGAAAAAGATGATCCTCTGTGGCGACCCCTAATGGGAACAGCCGAAAAATATATATTTTTATATTTTCATTTATTTCTAAATTCAGTAGTGCTTGTGACATATCATCTTGAAATGCATTATATACAAATATTCATTTTCTTCTAAAATGTCAATAAATTGTAGAGAGTCGCAATTTCTGACATCTTTCTCTATAATTTTATACTTTTAAGGTTGGAACCTTTTTTGTGAATTTCCTGTGTACTTTTTCAAGTCTTGGATCACTTTTGTTGCATGAGCAAAATACATTATTATATTCCAGGATTTGCTTGTATGTATGTTTTATAGAATTCATCCAAAGAAATGAGAAGTTTAGCCACTTTCATTCATTTTAAACTCATTTAGATTTTTATATATTTTTTTATATTTGTATACACAAACATTACTATGGATGAGAAATGTATTTATCTTAACATATTTAATGTTTTATCTATTTATTTAGTGGTTTTAAATGTTTTTAAGATGAGAAGTTACATGTCTTGTTAAAGCTTATTCACTGTCTTTTTAAATCCGTGTTTAGCAATTTTAACAGGAAATGAGTTTGTATATAAATTGGAGTGTTGGTTTTCAGTCCTGCATCTGACGAAGTCTTTGAAGTACTGACAAAAATGCTTTGTACTACAGTATATGCGTTAATGTGTGTTACTGTCCCTGGGATTCATGAAGCTCGGCGCAAGGACGGTGTTAGCCTTGTGCCGACCGTGCAGCGTAGAGATGGCGCAGCAGCACCACATGCATATTAATGAAGACGCTCTGCCGTAATGGCCATGTGCATAAGAACCGTGTAAGAGTGCAGGGGGTGTGTCCAAGCGCTGCACGGAGGCATGAACATGTCGGCTGCATACCCGCAACCTAAAATGCTGACTAGTACAGCCTGCATCTAATAGTAATCACTCCTGTCAGTGTCCGTGGATAGTGAAATGTATGCAAAGCATACAAGACATCATTGCGAACACCACAATAAGAAGTAAACACAAAGGCAAGTAGCTGAATATTGAGCCCCCATCCCTTGAACAAATGATATTTAAAACCCCGTGCCCGTATTCCATTTTGTGTCACTAGTTATACCAAGTGGAAGCGAAACACATTGTGTTAGCATCCCACCAATTGCTAAGCCTAGCCGAATGGTTTGGGTTACCACCTGCCCTACATTGTGAGGGACAGTCCCACTCTAGGTAGGTGTGTCCATACCAAAACCATAATAAATGTGAAATGTCCTGCAATTGTAGGACATAATTATGTCCCATATGTTATGTAACAGTCCCATACAATATGTATGTCCGTATATAAAATACATATATGTTACAAGAAACAGAATAAGCAACTACACCGCTACAACAATAAAAGCATATGCAGGCATAAAACTAAAGTACTGTCCTTTGTAATGACCGTGGGTATGTGTTGGCATGTAAACTCAGATGTGTGTCCCGAAAATGTCCCATCCAGGTCATATCAAAAGGTGGTAACCCTACCAATGGACAGAGCATTCACCCAATATCTGCCCATTCGTGGTCCAAGTCATCCTTGTCAGGACGGCCCATAGATGAACGGGTATTACCCGGGTCTGCCTACCATGTCATGAAAGATAAGTATTTGCGTGTACCTATGTGCATGAAGTACAGCATGTGGATGATCAGAAATGCTAGTGTAGACCTCACAACCATATTGATCCCAGAGATATGTAGTGTACGCAATATGTTCTGTTGACTGTGCCATGGGCTATCAACTAGAGAAGGGCTGAATGGTGTCTGTGGAATATGGGTGAGGGGTGATGGGTAATGTAATAATTCACCAAGAGGAGACTGGGTTGGATGCACAATAGGTGAACTGGAGGTCTACGAGGGAGCAGTGGGTGAATCAGGAAGATAACCAAAGAACAAATATACACATCCACAATACAATCCCACAAACAAGTGAACATTAAAATGTGCAATACACATGTACAGAAACGTTACCGGCACATACCCACATAATATGGTCTGGCCTGAACTGAGCCATCCATCCCCAACACACCTGGATACATAATTGAATACCCATCATCCCCTTCACAGCACACCACCCCCACTTCCTGAACGTCCATCAAAACCAGCCATACTCGGGCTGCTAGATAGGCACGGCCATATCTGCACATAGTGACCCCTACCCATATCTAGTAGGCACTCTCAAGATTGCAAACTATGTATCCCTTGCATGTATAACCCTACCTTACAGCTGTAAAGCAAAGAAGGTCATCAGTCCCCACAATTTTTGGATATCCCTCATGGGATATGTATCTGTTCTAAACATTAGACTTGGTGTCATGACACGATGTCCAGTCCTGTATACATCTGGACACAAGTTGTATGAGCAGTAGTTATACACAAGACTGCTCAGCCTCCAGCCGATCCTGCAGAACCTACGACCCAGGATTAAACACCTGACCGTGATGCACGTCTCCCCACGTGCATTATCGGGAATATATACCTTACACATCCACATAGTGGCAGTCGTGTATAGGGCGCTTTAAAGCAGACGTAAGTAGGGTTACCACCTGCCCCACCTTGCGAGGGACAGTCCCTTTTTGGGCAGTTGTGTTCAGACCAAATATAATACAATGGCAAATGTCCTGTGATTGTAGGAAATATGTCTCATATTTCATGTAACAGTTGCATAAAACAGTTATTTCTGTATGTAAAATACCTAAAGTTACAAGAAACAGATTAAGCAACTAAACTGCTACAAGAATAAGCTTTCATTTAGGCAAATAAGTAAAGTTCTAACCTTTGTACTGACCGTGGGTATGTGCCAGTCTGTAAAATCTGATGTGTGTCCCGAAAATGCCCCGCTTTGGCCATATGAAAAGGTGCCAACCCAAGACGTAAGCGGGTATGCAAGCGTATATGCATGACAGTCAGTGGTGGTGATTCAACGGTATGGGAAATGTAAATGAGCATGTAGGTGTATTTGCATGTGTATGTACAGACCGATATATATACACACACATATATATATATATATATGTAGATATGAAGAATGAACATGGTCACAATATAGGAAATTCCTGTAATAGTTAGTGCTGTTATATATCAGGATGGCCATAGGTGAGCACACCTCTGCATCCCCAACCACAGGTAGGATGCTAAAAGTGGAACGAATGATCTCCCCATGCTAAGTCTGACTTTCAACTAGGTACAGGGCAGTCCCGGGTCGGACAAGCCTAAACCCGGAAGACGATATGAACACCCTGACAATTGAACACACGTATGTGCCAGGACTATAGGCTTTGGAGGTCTGAATATCCTCGGAGTGAGTCAACATGCGGCACGAGCCCAGAGCAGTAGGGAATGGCGCATGTGTAGTAGTGTGGTTTTCCCAACAGGAAAATGGATGCCTGCTGTGTAAGTGAAGTGATGAGGCGTGTGTTCGGGTAACTATGCACCATGGGTATACATATAAATGAATACCAATAGTGTAGTGGTTAGAGCATCCGCCTAACAAAAAGGCATTTGTGGTTCAAGGTCGACAATAGCACATATCATTTTCCTTGTGGAATGAATGTTGCTCTGCTGTAAAGCCGACATTTAAACATGTAAAGGTGAACGTGTGTATCGCATGGGACTATTAACCATATCCTTTCAATCAAAGTGGTATTGTCATAATGTATAAGGCACAAATAAGCATCAGTAAACATATGTAATGCACAGTAAGCATAGGCGAGTGCACCTGCGTGGGTGTAAGCAGTTCTCAGCATAGGAAATGTATGTTTGTATGTACAGATGTAATATACACACACACACACACACACACACATATATATATATATATATATATATATATATATATATCTATACATATATATATATATATATATATATATATACACACACACATATATATATATATATATATATATATATACACACACACACATATATATATATATATATATATATATATATATATATATACACACACATATATATATATATATATATATATATATATATATATATACACACACACACATATATATATATATATATATATATATATACACACACACACACACATATATATATATATATATATATATATATATATACACACACACACATGTGTGTATAGATATATATCTACATACATGAAATATATATATATATATATATATATGTATATAAAGAATGGACGTTGTAACAATAAAGCATACACAAGGGATGTGAAGGGAATCAAGAGCAATGTTGGTATTATATAGTGCTTTCAGTGTATGTCATAAAAAGCTGCCCAGGAGTGAGCAGAGCACTGCTACTCACACCACAGGCAGGGTTTTACCAGTGGGAGTAACATTGTTGAAATTTTAAGTCTACTTTACACACAGTCAGAATGTAGTCCCATGCTGGGACCTCCAAAAACTGGAAAGCGCAAATGGCCATATTCCATAACCCCAGGAAAGGCACGTATGTACAAATATACATGGCGTTAGACCCTGTAAATATACGAGGCGGGACAGCATCTGTGTAGGGCCCCAAAAGCTCTGAAGAGGGCAATGTGTAAAGGTGTGTCATGGCTGCGATAACAAGTGGATAATGGATGTTACGCGTCTAAATTTAACACGAGTGGGGTGGAGGAACTATAGGTATGCAATTATGGATCCAGGCATGCCAGGGTTGGATGGGCCGGTTCTAATGAACCGCCCCGTGGAGGTCAGCTAGGTCATAATAGGTATATATGCATACTCACATGCAGACAACAATATATGTTGAAGTACAAATTCTGTAACACATGCATTCCATTTGTTGACATAAATAATAGGAATGTGCCCATACAAACATCGACAGTAGATGGAATAATAGGCTGTGCAGAAGAAGGATGGGTCAAATCACACTATCACATTCCAATTACCATCAGTAATCCATACATGAACATATAGCGACATCTGTCCGCTGTATAATGTGCTACATATCGTTTACAAGATAACTGGAGTGTGTTGGTGTTATAATGAATAAGGCACTAGTATGCTGGTGAAGCTTATAAACACCATTACGCATGTGTAAGTGTGCATGAGCGGGGAATGTATTGACACACTCATGTACATATATATAATCATATATATATATCTATATATACACACACAAATATATATATATATATATATATAAATAGCAAGATATGAATATACATGTATGAATACATATGCAGATATGTCTGTATATATTAATGTAAATAGATATATATATATATATATATATATATATATATATATATATATATGTTACAGTAAATATACGCATGTATATACCTAGGTTATGTTACAGCAGTTACGGGTAACTACCTCCCACCCCCCCACCCAGGCCGATGAGACATACAGACATGCAATAAAGGTAAATACAACACTGCTTCCCAGACTACTGGCAGGAAACTACCAGTGGGAGAGATCTACAAGGTCTACATTTTAAATATGGACAGTGACATCTCTTGCGGAACACCAAAAATGTGTTACATCCAACCAATGGGGTAACACTATTATGACGTGGATGTAGCTGTACACAGAACAGTAGGTTGTGCAAGCCTGATAACACATGGGTTGACACAACGTACATGTGTCCCGACACGGGGAGAGTGGGCAGTGTGTAGGGGTGTGTTCTTATCCCACCTGCGCCCACAGTAAGGATGAGTGCTGTAGAGTAGTGTCAGGTGGGGGAACTATGGGTATGCTATTATGGGGCTAGGCATGCA
Source organism: Protopterus annectens (assembly GCF_019279795.1). Lineage (NCBI taxonomy): Eukaryota > Metazoa > Chordata > Ceratodontiformes > Protopteridae > Protopterus > Protopterus annectens. Next base: position 546,522,668 of record NC_056734.1, on the reverse strand, counting down.
GGTATTGGCTGGTAGACACATATTAGGACCGCCCTGTGGGTGTAAGTAATATCCTGATGTGGGTATAGCAGACGCCCATACCTCCCAAACCTTAAGAGCACATCTACTGGACAGTCCGTAAACCATTGGGGGAACACATAGGGACCATATCATTGAACTGTCCCTGATTACGAATCATAATCTAACACAGTCCCAACTAAACCCTCCTAGAACTAGTGATATTAGGAGCAAAGGTGGCAGAATACACGTAATGAATAATGACAACATGTAAGAGTCATAAACAGCATGTACCTCAGACAATGTGTATGAATACATATGTGCTCTGTGTCCGTCAATGTGTCAGGTTAGCACCAACCTTCTAAATGTGTCCATGAGGTTGTTATGCAGTGTCCCTGATTCAGTGTTCATTCTTCCCCATTCGTATGAGAGGTCTGATAGTGAGAGAGAGAGCATGTTCCGCCGACTACCTTAGAAAGTTGATAGAATAATAGGGTTGGGGTTACCACCTGTCCACATTTGTGAGGGACACTCCCCTTTGGGCAGCTGTGTCTTGCATAATAACTGTAATTAAGGCAAATGTCCTGTGATTTATGGCAAAGATTACCTATATTGTCTGTAGTAGAAGCATAAACCAATTATGTTCCTCTGAAATACCTAAATGTTATAGGTAACAATATAAGCAACTATAATGCTACAAGAGTAACCTTTTATTTAGGCAAAACAGCAAAGTACTCCCCTTTCTACTGGCTGTGGGTGTGTTGCCCTGCAAAGTCTGACGTCTCTACATACAGGTCCTATAGGGTTGCCACCTTTCCAAATGGCCAGGGTGGGACATGTTCTGTAGAAATGTCAGACATTCCAGGATTAAACATACCTATAGCCATGCATAGTATAGGATTAGACTTATTTGCACAAACTGCTTATGCTACTTCACATAACATGTAGAAGTGTCAAAAATAAAATAACTGTTGTATGCAATTATTAATGAAATGTAGAATATAATAATGTCCTGTATTCTGGACATGTGCTAAGCCTTGATTATTTTCGCAGTGTCCCTCGCAAAGTGGGACAGGTGGTAACCCTAAAGTCCTACCTTGGCCAATTGAGAAGGTGGCAAACCTATAATAGGTATGCGGTAGTATGACCTGTCCAATGGATGTGGCTACCACAACCCAACTACTTGTTTGTAATGCAGATTCTCTGTTCCCATGTATCAGACAGATGGGAGCAGAGTGTATGCAGAACACACAAATATGATTAATTCACTGGACAGGCCGCTGATTCCATACAGTCGAATGCCATGCCATCGCCTAATGGGCAGCCATTCCCGATACTGTAGTCATGTAGTCCGATGTGATAGGCATTACAAGGTGGGAGCAGATTGTAAGAGGAACACACAAATATGAATGATTCACCGGACAGGCCACTGATTCCGTACAGTCGAACGCCAAGCCATTGCCTAATAGGCAGCCATTCTCGATACTGTATTCATGTATTCCAATGTAATAGGCATCACAAGGTGGGAGCACATTGTATGAGGTACACGCAAATATGATTGTGTCTCTGGACAGGCCGCTGATTCCGTACAGTTAAACGTGATGCCGTCGCCTAATGGGCAGCCATTCCTGATACTGTAGTCAGGAGTGGCCTTAGGTCAACTGATGCCCTAGGCAGAGAGCACAATGGCACCCCCCACCACACCACTCAGTGCCCCCATCCTGGTCTACCTACACCAAATAAATACTGGTAAAGTGCCCCCACTAAAGCGGCGCCCTAGGCGGCCACTTAGTTGGCCTATGCCTAAGGCTGGCTATGACTGTAGTCATGTAGTCCGATGTGATAGGCATCACAAGGTGGGAGCAGATTGTAAGAGGAACACACAAATATGAATGATTCACCGGACAGGCCGCTGATTCCGTACAGTCGAACGCCATGCCATTGCCTAATAGGCAGCCATTCTCGATACTGCATTCATGTATTCCGATGTAATAGGCATCACAAGGTGGGAGCACATTGTATGAGGTACACACAAATATGATTGTGTCTCTGGACAGGCCGCTGATTCCGTACAGTCGAACGTGATGCCATCGCCTAATGGGCGGCCAACCCCGAGATTGTAGTCATGTAGTCCGATGTAATAGGCATCACAAGGTAATTTTCTGTGGTCCTCACTCACACCCAGGGGTGTGAGTGACTGATGCAAGCACCAATGTCGGTGCATTAGCAAGTGTGGGATCGAGCAGGTGTAAGCGTGTTTGGCTACCAGTATGAGAGTATTGCACTGGTTAAGCAATGTACAGGCTAATCGAGCGTAAGAGGCTGTAACCAGAGGATATCATACAGCACAGTCATTCAACAGTATAGGAATGTATCCCATCATGTAGGTGTACATGTGAGTGTTTATGTCCAGCATATAGGTACATACATATATAGAGATGTATCAGGAACATACCATGTGGCAACAAAGCATTACAAACGAATGAAATGGGAAACACCATCGACGCCTGTATTATGTAGTGGTGTTGCTCTATGTGATCACAAGACTCTCTCAGACAGACGTGTCAGTCATACACTCAAATAGTTTTACATTGGCTGTATACATCACTCTGTGCATGTAATGTACATTAACACAACAGTACCTGCCCAATCATTATATGTGAACAGTACTCCTGCAATGTGCTGTGTGCAGCATCATCATCATGATAAAGGTAAATGGGGTAACCATAGAGGGACCGGTAGTGTTTTGTGTACAATGGGGTCATCCTCCTCACGTGTATCTGGACCATGTAGGAGTGATGTGCATACCATGATCGTGAGCCTGAGGGACAGGGGTGAAGATAACAGTAGTATGTTATGATGCATATTACAAGGGTTTCATGTGTCCAGTGGGCACGTGTGTGTAATGGACAGCTATGTATAGGGCAGATGGTGTCCTAGGAGCGGAATGGTCTTATGTGTCCGTAGGTGAGGGTCAGATGTTGGGGAAGGAGTGTAGGTATTCCCTTGGAGGATAGGTAGGAGCACAGAAATGACAGTATACAGGGTTGGTATATGACACATGTGTGGGGGGGTGCATCCTAGATGGGGATGGGTCTTCAGCATTCAAAAGCTGATGGGAACAGTGGGACGGATGTCCCCAGCCATGGGCAACTGCCACCACATCTACACAGCTGCAAAGGAGGCAGTGCTGGGGGCTGTCCAGGAGGGGCAGCATCACTCTGTAAATGTGACACTCTGCCATTGAACTGGCATATCTGGCTTCATAACCCCTTAGGGAGCCACCAGTGCAACACGTCCAGGACCGCATGACAACTGATATGTACCTGTGTGGTCCCGCTCCCAAGGGGGACATGTTCCATCCTCAGTGGTGGTACCACCAGAAGGTGGTGCAGAGCCAACAGAGGTTGATGTTAATGGCTGGGCCCCAGATGTGCTAGTGCCCAATGCCATGGTCAGCTGAAGAGGGACATGAGGATCTGCCGGGACCTACCAACCCATTCAGCCTATGGTGTTGCATTTTAAACCCACATATGGCTTAGTGATAGTCAACAGCATACAGGATTACCTACGACAGTATGCATAGATATCACCAGCAACCCAACACAACAGATGGTATACATTTGCAGAGGGAGCACAGTACATGCATATATACCGCATGCTAACTGTACAATGTGTAGTAGACATGTGACTGCAGCTATGAACAGTTGACCATCATTGGCTTGTCACTGGGAATCCCACACAGTGTCAGTCATACCACTGTCAAATGTGACACATGTCCAGTCAGGGATGCAATGGCAGTAACACATCCCTATCATCATGTACTGTCTGCAATCCTCACAGCATGCTTCTGCTGTGCACAGAAGTGTGTTCAGTGTGTAACGCAGGAAACAAATGGTTGCACACACTGACCAGTTCACAGATGGCCCTACAGATGGGGTTCCCTCATGAACAGAGTACTGTCATGTCTGTATTATAACATGCAGAATAGCCATTACCACATACATGTTAAACAGGCAGTATTCTCAATGCAGCATAGCTACACTTACATGCTGTAGTTGTATGTCACATCTCCCTCCTGTCATTAGGCTATTTCCCACTGTGGAAAATTATTGAGGTACATCCAGATATCATCTGCAATGCCGTGTCAGAGCACCACATCCAGGTACCACGCACAGCGACTGTCATGGCCAGATAATAACATGTTTCCCTAGATAGTGTACTGTGTTTATCATGCGGAAGGCTATGGGAACACCATCATGGCTGTACCACATGCAATCAGCTAGAGGAGGACTACAATAGGTGCAGAGGCCATCACCTGACCATTTCCATCTCTTACAGTACACATGCTGCTGCTGTGCAGGTGTACACCTTCACATCCACCAGAGTGTGTGTGTGTGGGGGACAAGCAATGTACACCAGGGAAGGGCTTGGAGACGTAACCATAAGCATCATCTGC